>NW_028234439.1:1814693-1817193 GCF_977035675.1 Penaeus japonicus
CGGCACCACGCTCTGCGATGAAGAGAGCGAGAAGTCAGATCCCAGAGGAGGAGCCTCTGTCTAAGCGCATCAACAACCTGCACTTGGACAACTCGTCTGGCCTGCTCTCGGGAGCACCACCCAGCCTCGTCGTACCTACTACCTCACACAACCTGCCTGCACATCCATGTGACTCAGGGAGACCAACGAACCTACCAAACGTCCCTCTCCACAACGGCTTGACGAACGGGGTGCTGGACTCGGGGTTAAACGGCGTGGGGGCAAACGTTGTAGCCGGTGACGTGAACGAAATAGAGAGGTTGACGACAGAGATATTAAGCAGAGAGATGCCGGAGTCTCTCAGTATAGCCTACCCTAATATGAACCCTACTGAAAATGATCAGTATTTTAGCTTCAACAAACTCTTGCATGACCTTCATATTGAGAGATTAAGAAGGTTGGGGAAATTGCCATTGGGTAGCTTATGATTGAATGAAATTTTTAACATTAACTGTTTTGACGGTCTGTGTTATATTATTTATTCAATTGTTCCTTCTTTTTTTTATATATATGTGATTGGATGGAGTCCCAGTGATTACCTTAGTAGTATTTCATAAATCAGATGTTTTATGTAACTGAAAAGCAGTATGAAGTAAATGTGATCAGAACAAATTATGTTTCCAGGTTTTATGAAAGGAATGGCATCTTATAATCTCCATTTTATCTTCCCTATTTTCTGTTAAATGTTGAGGGTGCTATATCATCATGTTAAATTAAGTTCAGATTGTCTCTTAATCAAATATTCACATTATAATAATCAGGCAGGTTGATCTTTGATTTGTGTTTCTTGCGGATATTGCTTTACTTTACTTCCAAATGTTATTTTGTGATGTGAAGTGATATGGACTGAATGTGGATATTATGCATTATTTATAGTGCACTTGAATATCAGGAAGTGTTGGTTTGGAGAGGTTTTCAAATAAGTGTATTTTTTATGACTTCCAATTTCAAATAAACAAATATATTTGGAGTTTATATGTCAAGTTGCTGGCTGATGTTTTTTAGTCTTGACATTAAAGTGAACCTGTGTCTTGTGTAAAGAAAAAGACTCACATATTCCAGTGTTAATTTTTGCACAGAGTGAATAATTGTAAACAAAACAACAAAGGGAAGAATAGGAGAACACACAAATATGCTGAAGACCCTGAAAAGGAAATGTAACAAAAAAGGCCTTTGACACAATCAAATGTTTCCTGCTCTTCTCTTTCCTATTTTGTTTACAACTTGCTCAGCTTTAATCTTCAATTGGTAAATAGCACAAGGAGAATCTGTGATTAATCATTTGGATGTGTGAATGCCAGACTTTGTTCATTCTGTTTTCTTCCCACAAACCTTTCTTCTCCCCAACTCTGTGCTAACCTCTCCCTGCTGCCAGCTGTTGAGAACTCCCTGTACACCACCACCTTTAGTGTGGCAGTTCTTACGTCAGCCTTGACCACAAAATATGAAAATGACCAAAGGCATGACCCAGCATCTGTCAACAGTACTTCCACAGTCATGCCCCGGCCACAATGCCCGATGTCTTAAAGATAAGTCTCTTTATTTTATATGAGTTATGGGTACGAATCGTGAATCTCTTTCTTTTGTGATGTTCATCAGGGTCGAGTTGATGTTATAGAATATGAGGTTTGTATTGTATAAATGATATTTTGTAAGATCTGGAAGAGTTTGGATATTCTTGTTGGATTAAAGGAGACAAGTTGATTCTATTGTTGAAATGTCATTAGGAATATGGAATTTTAAATCATGTTAAATAATGTGTGTGACAATGTATTTTTTTAAGTAAAGGAAAACAGGAAATCATAGTTTGAAGCCATTTGACATATTACGAAAACACTGACCATCGGAGACTGTCTATAGGAATGGAGATACACGGAGGCAAACAAGGTGAAGGATTTTTTAAAGCCATGATGCCAGGGCTGATAATAGTTATTTTTCAGACATGAAGTTTTTAAAAAATTACACTGCCATACAAATACTATAGACAGTCAAACACTAAAAAGCATATTTATGTGTACATGTTTATACCTGTATTTGTACAGTTATGGGTGTATGTACAGACCCCTCTGCATCCAGGTTCACCACACAATGTGTGAATCGCTTGTTTTGACTCTTGTACCTGAAACGTGAAAGGGATTGGATACAAGAGTCATAAGTAAGTAATTCATATATTGGCAATACTGAGTGGATGGGACTAAATAGTCACACAGATGACATGTATGTACAAATGATATTAATGTTCATATGCAGTATGTATGTATACATACAGTGTATACCCGTATATACAGAAAACCTTAAGGTTGATAAAAAAAAAAATTCAATGGTATTTGAGGTTGTCAAACTTTCAAAGTGTATGTTAAAGACACAATGATTTGTCAAAAAATATTGAATGAGAATAAGTTATTTCACAAGGTATAATATTACAATCTTTATTGATTAACATGATTCCAATGAGGTTTAC
>NW_028234439.1:1832193-1834693 GCF_977035675.1 Penaeus japonicus
CACACGCACACACACACACACACACACACAAACTCTCTCTCGCTATATATATATATATATATATATATATATATATATATATATATATATATATATATATATATATAGAGAGAGAGAGAGAGAGAGAGAGAGAGAGAGAGAGAGTTCATATAATTAGAAATGACACCCAACACCGAAAATGAGAAAATCGGAAACCGAGAAAGAGACACAGATAATCTTAATGTGTTCATTATTGTTGTTAGTAACACAATATAACACCCTGACTGTCCTTCGGTAGCAACCATTATTTCTTATTTGATAACACCTGGAAAGTAGGAAAATAGCTAACATTTCCTTCAAACTTTGCTTTCATAATCAGGATAATGCTATTTATGAAATTTACCACCAGCCAGACTGTGACAGAAGCAAAGTTAATCTTGAAGAAATATGGAAAAGCATGCGACCTTTGCCCTTCCATCTAACCAGTTCCTCGCCGTCAAAGACTCGGCATTGGACTTTGCGAGACTGAAGTTCTTTGATCGAGTCTTTGAGGTCTCTTTGGTTGGGGTATTGTGGGTTACCCTCTGCAGTGAAAAGGCAGAACGCATTAACTCCAAAAATGCGATTTTTATGAATTTGGTATCTGTGGAATCGTCATTTAAAGACGAATTTTGATACAACCATCATGGTGTCTGAATGTCAATAAAGGTATGGTCAATTTTGTATATCGATAACAATGATAGGAGTAAATATACATGCAGCCAAACCTTTAACATCGATTTTCTCAAAACATGGATTTTGGAGTTAATGCGTTCTGCCTTTTTGCTGTAGCGCCTCTTCAGCCACGCCTTTGTATGCTGGGTTAACGGCTTTATCCTCTTCTGGTTGGCTGTTCTCTTCTTCTGTTTTCTCTTTGGTGGAGTGGGTACGGGGAGCTCAGGGCACTGTGGCACTGGGGCGATAGATGGCGCTCACAAAAGCAGTGTTTAGAGAGAATGATAGTTATTTCCTTTGCTTTCGAGGTGGAAGCAAGGAGGGAATAACACTGACTGACCAAAGACAAAAAAAAGAAAGATATATAAAAGAAAAATATATGAAAATGAAAAATTTGTTACATAGTGTACCAATTAGGAATAATTAAAATCGTATCACACTACCCGCTCTTTCATTAATTTCCAAATCGACATTCATTTCTTTAAAGAAAAAATAATATTCCATAAATATAATTTCATGTAAACATCTGAACATCAACAGAGTAATGAAAGTCATCAGTCCCGAACTTTATTATCATTGTTTGCATCACGAAGCTGCAATCATTGCAACGGAGAAAAATGGGTATTGTTGGATAAAGACGCAACCACACGTAGCGAAAAAAGAATTTCAAAATCAGTTTCGAGATGGCTGAAAAATGTAAATAACAGGGGTTACTTATCGCCAAATTTAAAAGTTTAGTTGTTGTTAAAGTGATTTGGAGGATAAGTGTCAATTTAATTGAAGGATCCATTAAGCTTGTTATTATTGGTTCATAAATATCATTAGTTTAATGAACGATTTTTATCACCATTGCTTTTATCAAACTATTATCGATATTATCATTGTTATTATTATTATCAAGAGATATTTACCATCACATCAATAATTAATAATGCTAAATATTAACATTACTTTCGCACGCATGTATATATATATTTTTTTTCTTATCTCCTTGCTATTTTGGTTACAGAACTGTGTGTGTGTGCGTGCGTGTGCTTGCCTGCGTGCGTGTGCGTGCGAGCGTGCGTGTGCGTGCATGTACGTTATGTGAGCATGCATCAACATGTGCATACGTCTTATTTAAATTGAATAAGAACTCTGTCTTCAGAACCGGAAGTTAGAGCAGTTGCCTGCACTCCGGCTGAGGCACAGGCAGTTGTGCGTGAGGGCGAGAGGTGGAAATAAGATACTAGTAAGTTCTTGCACTGTAATTCTATTGCTAGTAAGTTTAGTAGTGGTTGTAAGTTTTAATATTAGTTCAAATGCTACTGTTCTGGCACTAAGAAGCTCAGGTGCCGAAGATCTAGAAATCGATAGTAGTTTAGTACTTGTGCTAATATTCCTGGCTCTAACAATAATACATTCTAGAACTAAAGTTATGGTACTAGCAAGTTCTAGTGCTGAACTTTCAAAACTATCAAGTTCTAGCAATAGTAAGACTAGTCTAGTAATAGTATGTTTTAGTGCTCGTGAGACTAGTCCAATGCACTAGCAATACATAGTAATTTTTTGCTAGTAGGTTTCACTGCTAATGTTCTAGTGCTTGTAAGGCTAGGGTAGTGCTAGTTAGTTCTAGGAAAATTTGGTTCTAGTACTAGCAAGTCAAACTAGTACCAGTAAGTCAATAAAAAAGATAATAAGTACTAATGTTGAGGTAACACACGTAAATTCTAGTACTCTTAAGTCTAGTGTGGTAACTGAGAGATAATAATCTATAGTACTATAGATTTTAGTACTAGTGCCAGGACAGCAGTTCCAGTGCTAGAAA
>NW_028234439.1:1844693-1849693 GCF_977035675.1 Penaeus japonicus
ACCAGCCCTAAACCCACAACCGCTACCATCACCATCACTAAACCACCAGTATCATAACTACCATAACCACTAAAACCATATTCAACATCTACCACCCCATCGCCACCAGTAGTTCCCCATTCAACCAAAATTTCCGTTTTCTTTGAAGGTCGTTGGCAACCTCGTTATAACGCATCCTTATTCTATGGCTGTGTGGAAGGGGGGACTCTTCTGGTCATACTGGCAGCGCAATAAGGTAATTATGATAAAAGGAGATTGTCTAATGTGTTTCTGGAGTTGGTAGGGAGGAAAAAATAAACAATGCATAGATGAGGAAAAGGAAAAGGAAAATGGAAAGAGGGAAATTTGGAAACGAGATAGTTACGATTCAAGTGGGATTTTCTTCTTTTTTTCATCTTTCGGGGATCATAAATATTAAAGAACAGTAACAACAAACATTAGAATAAAAAATAAATAAATGGTAGAATAAAAAAGAATAAATGGTAGAATAAAAGAATAAATCGTAGAATAACAGAATAAATGGTAGAATAAAATAATAAATGGTAGAATGAAAGAATAAATGGTAGAATAAAAGAATAAATGTTAGAATAAAAGAATAAATGGTAGAATAAAAGACTAATTGGTAGAATAAAAGAATAAATGGTAGAATAAAAGAATAAATGGTAGAATAAAATAGTAAATGGTAGAATAAAAGAATAAATGGTAGAATAAAATAATAAATGGTAGAATAAAATAATAAATGGTAAAATAAAATTATAAATGGTAGAATAAAAGATAAATGGTAGAATAAAAGAATAAATGGTAGAATAAAAGAATTAATGGTAGAATGAAATAATAAATGGTAGAATAAAATAATATATGGTAGAATAAAAGAATAGATGGTAGAATAAAAAAATAAATGGTAAAATAAAATTATAAATGGTAGAATAAAAGATAAATGGTAGAATAAAAGAATAAATGGTAGAATAAAAGAATAAATGGTAGAATAAAAGCATAAATGGTAGAATAAAAGAATAAATGGTAGAATAAAAGAATAAATGATAGAATAAAAGAATAAATGGTAGAATAAAAGAATAAATGGTAGAATAAAAGGATAAATGTTAGAATAAAAAAATGAATGGTAGAATAAAAGAATAAATGGTAGAATAAAAGAAGAAATGGTAGAATAAAATAATAAATGTTAGAATAAAAGAATAAATGTTAGCATAAAAGAATAAATGTTAGAATAAAAGAATAAATGGTAGAATAAAAGAATAAATGTTAGAATAAAAGAATAAATGTTAGAATAAAAGAATAAATGGTAGAATAAAAGAATAAATGTTAGAATAAAAGAATAAATGTTAGAATAAAAGAATAAATGATAGAATATAAGAATAAATGTTAGAATAAAATAATAAATGTTAGAATAAAAGAATAAATGGTAGAATAGAAAAAAATAAATGGTAGAATAAAAGTAAAAGAATGAATGGTAGAATAAAAGAATAAATGGTTGAACAAAAGAATGAATGGTAGAATAAAATAGTAAATGGTAGAATAAAAGAATAAATAGTTAAAATGATTAAATTAACTTGATTTCACTGAATGTCTGATCACAGCAAAATGTCCACTTTATATAAACACTAGCTGTTGAAACACAAGGCAGCTGTTTCGAAATTATTGACGTAAAGGAATTTCTTAGCATAATTCTTTTATTTGTTTCTTCATGCGTTTTATATAGGCCTATTCTACTTCTATCACGTTGTATTGGTAAATAGTTGTGACTAATGGAATAAAGTATTTTGAATCTAAATCAATTTTTCATCTTCAGGTCTGTCTCATTTTTTAATTATAATTTTTTCCTTTCTCCTTTGTCTTAATCATGTATTTTGTGTAATTAATTGGATCACTGAACAATGAATCATATGCAATGCATAAAGTCGCGTGTAAACATACTGGATAAAAGTATAATTTGACGGAAAAAGGAAAATCAAATTGATATAATTGATTGACTTTCTCATTATTACAACGATTATTATTATTACTATCATTGTCAATATTATTTTCATAATTATTATCATTATAATTTTTGTTATGCTGTTGCTATCAATATTCTTACTGTTATTAATACCATTCTTCTTTTTTTCTCTATTAATGTTATCATTCTTATTCTTTTATTTGATTATTTAGTTATTATGCATATTTCCATTCTTACTCTTACCCTCTTTCTTTTTATTATTGTCATTGTTATCATTATCCTTATCATTATCATCATCATTATCAGTATCATCACTATTATCATCATTACTATTATCATTATCATCACTATTATCATTACCATCACTATTATCCTCATCATCACTACCACCACTATTATCATCATCATCATTATCATTATCATCACTAATATCATCATCATTACTATTATCATTACCATCATCATTATCATCAATATTATCATCAACATTACTATTATCATTATCATCACTATTATCATCATCATCACTATTATCATTATCATCATCCTCATTATCAATACCATCATTATCATCACTATCATCCTCATAATCACTACCACCACTATCATCATCATCAACATCATTACCATCACTATCATCATCACCATCATTCCCATCATCACAAAACCTTTGACCATCCCAGGTACTATGGTGCCAGAAAAGAGGGTGCATCTCAGCCAACCCACTCGCCAGGGATTTTAACGGTACACCGAATGGCGTCTCACTGTACACTCCGTCCAGTTACAGTGGGGTACGTACCATACACACATGCGGTACGTTGATTAAAAAAGGGGTACGTACCATCCACACATACTGTACGTTGGTTAAAAAAGGGGTACGTACCATCCACACATACTGTCCGTTGATTAAAAAAGGGGTACGTACCATACACACATACGGTACGTTGATTAAAAAAGGGGTACGTACCATACACACATACGGTACGTTGATTAAAAAAGGGGCACGTACCATACACACATACTGTCCGTTGATTAAAAAAGGGGTACGTACCATACACACATACGGTACGTTGATTAAAAAAGGGGTACGTACCATACACACATACTGTCCGTTGATTAAAAAAGGGGTACGTACCATACACACATACTGTCCGTTGGTTAAAAAAGGGGTACGTACCATACACACATACTGTCCGTTGATTAAAAAAGGGGTACGTACCATACACACATACGGTACGTTGATTAAAAAAGGGGTACGTACCATACACACATACGGTACGTTGATTAAAAAAGGGGCACGTACCATACACACATACTGTCCGTTGATTAAAAAAGGGGTACGTACCATACACACATACGGTACGTTGATTAAAAAAGGGGTACGTACCATACACACATACTGTCCGTTGATTAAAAAAGGGGTACGTACCATACACACATACGGTACGTTGATTAAAAAAGGGGTACGTACCATACACACATACGGTACGTTGATTAAAAAAGGGGCACGTACCATACACACATACTGTCCGTTGATTAAAAAAGGGGTACGTACCATACACACATACGGTACGTTGATTAAAAAAGGGGTACGTACCATACACACATACTGTGCGTTGATTAAAAAAGGGGTACGTACCATACTCACATACTGTACGTTGGTTAAAAAAGGGGTACGTACCATACACACATACTGTACGTTGATTAAAAAAGGGGTACGTACCATACACACATACGGTACGTTGATTAAAAAAGGGGTACGTACCATACACACATACGGTACGTTGATTAAAAAAGGGGCACGTACCATACACACATACTGTCCGTTGATTAAAAAAGGGGTACGTACCATACACACATACGGTACGTTGATTAAAAAAGGGGTACGTACCATACACACATACGGTACGTTGATTAAAAAAGGGGTACGTACCATACACACATACTGTCCGTTGATTAAAAAAGGGGTACGTACCATACACACATACTGTCCGTTGATTAAAAAAGGGGTACGTACCATACACACATACTGTCCGTTGATTAAAAAAGGGGTACGTACCATACACACATACGGTACGTTGATTAAAAAAGGGGTACGTACCATACACACATATTGTACGCTGATTAAAAAAGGGGTACGTACCATACACACATACTGTGCATTGATTAAAAAAGGGGTACGTACCATACACAGATACGTTAAGTTGATTAAAAAAGGGGTACGTACCATACTCACATACTGTGCGTTGATTAAAAAAGGGGTACGTACCATACACACATACTGTACGTTGGTTAAAAAAGGGGTACGTACCATACACACATACTGTCCGTTGATTAAAAAAGGGGTACGTACCATACACACATACTGTCCGTTGATTAAAAAAGGGGTACGTACCATACACACATACTGTGCGCTGATTAAAAAAGGGGTACGTACCATACTCACATACTGTACGTTGGTTAAAAAAGGGGTACGTACCATACACACATACTGTCCGTTGATTAAAAAAGGGGTACGTACCATACACACATACTGTCCGTTGATTAAAAAAGGGGTACGTACCATACACACATACTGTGCGTTGATTAAAAAAGGGGTACGTACCATACTCACATACTGTACGTTGGTTAAAAAAGGGGTACGTACCATACACACATACTGTACGTTGATTAAAAAAGGGGTACGTACCATACACACATACTGTCCGTTGATTAAAAAAGGGGTACGTACCATACACACATACGGTACGTTGGTTAAAAAAGGGTGACAGATTATAGGCTTAAAGCGATATGTGGTTTGTTTTGGATTATTTTATTGAATTTGATTTTGAATTTTGTTTGGGGTTTGTTGTTTGTTTGTGTTGATATTGTAGTAATTTGTATTATTATATGTCTATATCAATTATATTGTTATACTGTTCATGTCCTCAGCGTTGTTATATGTTTCATATCATTGTAGTTGGGATGTTGTTATTATCATTATCATTATTGTTATAATACTTATTATTATAATTATTATTATTATTATTATTATAATTATTATTAT
>NW_028234439.1:1854693-1859693 GCF_977035675.1 Penaeus japonicus
AAATTTCACGACGTAAGATCATAACTTAGATGCTTAGTTAGGTTTAGGGGAAAAAAACTCCTCTACACATCAGGTCAGGTTGATTTCCGAACAAGACTTTGAATTATAAACAGGTGCAGGATCTCTTTTTGCAACCTGGATAGCTGACTGCAACTTATATGCACAGTTATATATATACATATATATAACATGTATGATGAAGGCTTTCAGTGACTGTGATCCCATATCCTGCCAGCAACTGCCCCTGCTTTTCGGAAGCTCAACCAGCTGTAAAACCCACAAATGAAGTAGCAATAAACTTTCCACTCTGGTGTTAAGCAAGACAACATCGACTAAACATGATTCAATTGCAATGTCTAGCACGTGGGGCTACGTTGCATCTTTTCATGGGGTGATCACAAAGTCAGCTGAGCAACAATATGTTATATATCCATTTCTTTTTTTTTAAATCAATATTTCTTGTACTTTTGTACTAGCTAATATCACAAGATAATATCACAATTTTGGAACATTAAATACTTCACAATGAAGAACTTAATTCCATTGTAATGCTTTTGAGTTTGATCAGACAGTTTGTAAGCAAGTTTCCACATCTCTGCACCTGTTTAAACACTTGAGCTCTCCTGCAAATGCACACCACCCCGGGTTCTCTCTAGCGACCTGCAGCTCCAACCACAATCTGTCGCTTCATCAGGGAACCCTAAGGCATCTGAATATTTATACACCCTAACAAGCAACCATAAAGTCTCCAAGGCCACGTCATGCAACCATTGCATCGAAGAGCCTCAGAAAAAATGAAATCCGTGTCTGCCATTAACGAGTATAAACATCTCCCGGTGGAAAATACAGCTGGGTACATGATACCTGACCTGCTGGGCTGTTATTACAAGTACTTCCTCCTTTTGAGAATGAGAGAAGAGTACCTCATTGACTCGAGACTCATGACGATGTTGTTAAGTCTTCGAGTCCTTGAACCAAGACGTCTTCTTGTAAAAAGGCGGGAACAGCTGGTCGGTCTTCGCTCGAGAGGCCGCACTCCCCCTCCCAGTGTGCTTTGCCGACACTGTGAGACTGCAAGTTGAAGATGCAATGTTATTGACATGTATAAAAGGACGACTGCGTGGAAACCTAATTCTAAAATACGTCGTTATCAACACTAAATGACAAATAAAGAATTGTTTTGGCATGAATAGGACTATATCAAAATCTAAACTTATAATACACTGTTATCAACACTTGAAAAAACAAAAACAAAAAAAAAAACATTGTTTTGGCATAAATTTGACTATATCAAAATCTAAACTTATAAATACACTGTTAGAGACACTTAAAAATCAACAATACCGAGACTAAAATCTATCAATAAACTGTTATAAACCCATAAAACACCCCAACATGCAAACCTAACCCGAACCCAAGGAACAAGACAACGTGAAAAGGGGCGTCACTCACCATAGAAATATCTCTCCTCCACGAGCTGCGACACTTGCCGTCACATAGAGGGCACGGTCTCTCTAAAGAATAGCCACCACACTCACGGCAGTCAAGAGAAACGTGGTTGTCGCTCCAACTAACTCCACATCTGCAATTGAAGGAGAAGAGATTAGGAGAGGTCGGGGATTTTGTTGGTGGTCTCATTGTGAACGCTCTGAGATTTTAATTGTGATTATGATCAATTGTAAATACTAAATACAATCAATGATATTGATTCACACTCATGCACATGACTACAAACAAACACACACGCGCAAACACACAAACACATAAACACACAACCAAACAAACAAACACAACCACAACCACACACACACACACAAACAAACAAACACAAACACCCCCACACACACACACAAACACAAACAATCACACCCAGACAACCACAAACACACCCACTCACCCATCAACCTCAACTCAACTCAGCAAAAAACCGCTAAAACCGAGCGAAACAGCAACTCACGTGTAGCAAGAATTGTACTGCGAGCGAAGGTCTTCAAGAGTCATCATGGGTTCTGCCACATGATTCGGATACTGGTGTGTCATCAGGTCAAGTCGCGATAGGCTCTCGCTGCTTTCACTCCTTGTAACCCAACTGCTGGAGAGGGAGAGGGAGAGAGAGGGAAAGAGAGAGAAATTATTGGATGAAATAAGAAAGGTGAGAACTTGCTATTATGATTAATCTAATGGCAAAGATTGGTTTGTTACTGTGCTGAATCTATCTGATAGAAGTTGTTTTTATTTTTGTATTATTGTACCGAATCTAACTTTTATTATTTACACTTATCACTATCTGATATATAATGTAATTCTTTCAGTTTCATAGCCATTAGTGGTTTTGTTCAATATAATTCATATTTCCATCAGCCTAGAGTAATTAACTAGAAGATATATATGTACTCTACCTAAAACAATAAACAATTCATGATAAATAATTCACGTTTCCATCAGCCTAGTGTAATTAACTAGAATATATATGTACTCTACCTAAAACGATAAACAATTCATGATAAATAATTCATATTTCCATCAGCCTAGTGTAATTAACTACAAGATATATATATGTACTTAATCTAAAAACAATAAACATTATAGATTCCATACCTGGAAGCAAAATAGTTATCAGTTTGAACCATTCCACAAGACATTTTTGGATGCAGGCAACCGTTAGCTAAGTTATGATGCAACACGCTAGACCCTGTGAAAGAAAAAAGACATTATAATCACGGATACTTAAGAAACAGTTTTTAAAAAATTGTATATCCTCGAATAATAAACGAAATAACAGTACCTATTTTATACAGAAGGGATTTAAATCTATAGTAATATCACTCTCACTATTTTAAGGATAGACATAATAATCCAGCAAGTCAAAATACTGAAGAAAAGAAATAAACCACCATGGTATCACTAAAGCATAATTGACATTACGTCATCGATGTCAAAATAACAATGTTTACAAACAAAACTTCATGACATCCAGGCCTTAGCCCAGGACATCATCGCTGGTCGCTCGTATTTCACTGATACTTCATACACTTATATCCATTCATCCGTTATATCCGATATCACTATGTTTACCTTTTCTTCCGGTTCTATCATTTAGAATGGGGCGTGTCAAGTCCGTAGACTTAAGTGTGTTTTTGTTCCGCGTTACTTTCTCGCTTCTAAATTGAGTAGATCAAAGAAAAGCATAAAAACATTTGCTAGACTTTCTTTTTATGCTTGATTTAAGGCAAGTATACTCTGATAAGTTTTTTTTTTCATTCACTAAGTGCTCATCTAAATATAGGCATAATTATACTAAATGTACATATACAAACAAACAAACAAACAAACAAACAAACACACACATAAATATATATATATATATATTTACACATATATTTCTATGTATTTACATACAGCGTAAAATGAATATATACATATAACGAGACGTATGCACATATATATGAATGTGAATGTATGTATATATATATATACATATATACATATATATATATATATATATATATATATATATATATATATATATATACACATATACATAAATTTCTCTCTATATATATATATATATATATCTATATTACATATATACACATATATAATATATACATAATATATATTTGTATATATAATATATATACATAATATATATTTGTATATATAATATATATATATATAAATAAATATATATATACATGTTCATATATATATAATCATTATATAGATATAAACGCACACGCGCACACACACAATACATACATACATACATACATACATATATATATATATATATATATATATATATATATATATATATATATATCATAATAACCGAAAATGAACAGCCTACTGGCGGGAAACAATAAACTTGTACCGCGTTGGCACTTTCCCGCTTACACTAACACCAGCACCTTCTTACTTTACTTTCCACACCGTTAACAAAAAACTAGAGTCAAGCTTCAAACGCATTTTCAAATCCTGACAAATCGAGCTATGAGGCAATCGCTTTACAGTTACCTATTCCTCCAGACGTGCATGATTACGAAGACAAATATGCATGGCATGTATCTCACTCAGCCTTCTTTCCCTTCTCTTCCCAACCAACCCCGAGAGGCACTGAGGGAGTGAGTGCCAGCGTCTCCACGACAGAATCCTACATCCTACGACCCTTAAACATGCATAAAAGTTATCCTTTTCTCCTCCCTCCCCCCCTCAGGAGAGAGGCAGGTGTGGGTGGGGAGCGCAAAGCGGCTGTGGGAGGGGTCCAGGGGGGGTGCAGGGGGGTCGGAGTTCCCCCTTCACACACACACACACACACGCAGGCCCATCACGCAACCCTCCCGCTGGTAACTTTCCACTCTCCACTCACGTATTTTCCCTCGCGCCCGGCAGCGAGTGGCGCCGCGCCTCGTGCCGACTTGGCTCATGTTATTATTATTACTATTGTGATGTTGTAAGGCGTGAGATAATCTTGTTGGTTAATCACATCTGTCTCTCTCTCTCTATCTCTCTCTCTCACCTTCTCACTGTTAATGAGTGAGGGCGATGCATAATGTTATCTCACAGTGTGAACATACTTTTCTCATTTCTGCACTGTTGGTTAAATTTGGTAACACGGCTTGTAAAAGTGTTTTCATTTCAATTCCACAAGTTTGTGGAGATTCTAAGAGATGGGTTATCATTTATAAAGTACAAGCATCAAATTCGAGAAAAGTATGAATCCAAGTCTAGAATAATACCGCTGCTTGTGCAGTTTTATGAAACTTGCAATCCCGTGTTCATAAAACCACTCTATCACACACACACACACACACATACAGCGTAAAGCCGATGTTCTCAACAAGTGTAAATCCCAAATGTACTTGTTGATATTTACCGAAGTTAGAGACTAAGACCTCTCTCTGCGACGGCAAGGCAGCAACTGCTGAAGTTTCCTGCGAGGCGCGAGCGCAAAGCCGTCGCTCGCTCGCCCGCCAGACCCCCGTCCCGGCCAGCCAATC
>NW_028234439.1:1864693-1867193 GCF_977035675.1 Penaeus japonicus
CAAGAAAACACACTAGAAATACCCAATAAATGCCCAAGTAGTTATATGCACCATAAACCAAGTTATATGGACGACACAGGAACACACAGAAGCAAAGCAAGTTTATCTGTCATACACATCCTGTCGTGTCTTACATTAGAAAAAAAAAAAATAATCTAGGCTATCACGGAAGACTGATATTTTTTTTGTTTATGTATTATACAAGTATATGAATTTAGAGGTAAAGTTTCTGTAGTTATACAATGCTGAACTCGTTAGAGCTATTATGCATTATGTATGATTAATCTTGTGTATTTGCAGATGTATGCATTATTAACAGCAGACTCAAACGGCGCTAGAGATGTACAGAATAACAATAATGATAATAATAATAGTGCTAATGGTAATATTAATAATAGTAATAAAATAATTGTGACGAAAATAAATATAAGCGGAAATGTGTTATCTCATTTTGAATGTTTGCTTACACACCAACAGCTATGCTCAAACACCATAAACACATACGTACAAATACACACACTCATACATGAGTCTGCGTACACACATACACACACACACACATGCACTAGTGCGTGTGTGTGCGCTCACGCGTGTTTGAGGATATCCGTAAGTTTGTTAATAAACATTCTAAGAAAAAGATAATTTTTTTTCCTTGTTTTTTTATTCTCATTTCTTCTTTTCCTGAATATATTTTGGTTAGTTGATGTTGGTATTTATTGTATACAGAAGGATATATCAGTTTATCTATCATGTCTAATATAAATTCAATAAAATCCAGCCGAAACAAAGTGACACAAGAACAGATAAAACAAGATTTCAGAAAGCAAAAACAAAAGAATTCATCAATAATCCTCACAAAAAGTAATCCCTGTTTATAATCACGGTACACACTACCATCCATCGTCCCAAAGAATCTTCTCGAACTCTTGCGTCATGTCAGAATCCTGAGCGTCCGAGAAAATGGACAGTCATTTGGTCCTCTAAGGCACGACACGACCCTTCACAAGTGCCACAGAGAGAGATGACCACAGACAACCTCGAGAATTTAAGGCGGCCATGAATATGAATTGCCATGTGAGCCGTTAACGATAGCAGGTATACGAGAATTTCCTTTTTTTGTGTGTGTAAAAAAGGTGTCGCAGTAGGAGCAATCAGGGGCCATTTTACGAAGTCCGTTGAGGTCAGTCACGTGGCTCAATGACGCAGAGAAAAAAGGAAAACAAAAAAAATGGTTGAAGTAAGAACAATGTGCGTGGATACGTACGTACTTACTGTATGTATCACTTTCGCAATAGCCGGAGATGTAAATCAGAGAATATAACGAATACATTAACCAAATGCAGGCTCTCGTAATCTCGCAGGAACAAGAAGAGGTTGTGAGGGACGAATGCGTGTTTCGAGACATGGCCGCCAATACGCTAACGATTTTTCGGCGTGGAGTTGTCAGTCATGAATTTATATATTCTAAGGAACACTTCGATTCTTCATTTTAGTTCTCCTGCACATCTTCTTACGAGAAACCCGATTCTCCACTTTCTCTCTGTATTTGTATTTGTACGTTTTATTACTTCTCGTAGGCTCCTTTAGTTCGCGAGATGATGTGTCTAAGACTACGAGACACTTATAACGCTGGTTACCGCAAGACAGAAAGGCTGTTAATACTGGATTTCTCTTTGAGTGTATAGATTAAAACGGCAATCCTTTCTGAACCTCAACGAGTGTACGGGTGGTTAGTTAGTATCATGTAATACACACGCACTTATCATTATTATTTAGCATTAGGATAAAGGAAAGGCAGTCCCTTTGCTGTGAAAATGGTGTTTGTTATAGAGGAAAGTCATGGATAATAACACGAAGCACCTTGTATTGCATCAAACACCACTGCTTTCGTAAGCAGGCGAGATCAGCAGATGTGACCGGCGTGCATGATAATAAAATTTCTTGTTTCAATCAAACCGTGATGTGTACATATGTGTGTGTGTGTGTGTGTGTGTGCGTATGTGTGTTTGTGTGTGTGTGTGTGTGTGTGTGTGTGTGTGTGTGTTTGTGTGTGTGTGTGTGTGTGTGTGTGTGTGTGTGTGTGTGTGTGTGTGTGTGTGTGTGTGTGTGTGTGTATATTCAAAGTTCTTCGTCTTCGTTGATTTATTTCGGATATTCCAAACACACTAAAGATATCCACGAAGAATCTACGACAGAACATTGTAGAAAACTTAACAAGTCAACGTAAACACAAAACCACAAAAGCCTGATCTTATTTTCAAACAAGTTTATTGGCATAGAGTCACATCATGCACCCCGTTTGGCATCGGCATGACACAGGATGGGATCGATAGCGGAGGCGTAGCCGATCGATAGCATGAGAGAGCGTCGCGTGGCAAGCATAACGTGCATGGTTCTGTTATCATGCTGTACCGTACTAGAGCGCTCGAAAAGGGGGGAGGTGTGTGTGTGTGTGTCCATGTCTGTGTGTGTGTGTGTTTGTCTGTGTGTGTGTTTGTTT
>NW_028234439.1:1877193-1882193 GCF_977035675.1 Penaeus japonicus
GTAAGAACTGGGATGACATGATGTTTTAATGATTTAATGAGTGTGCAGCTTGTGTGCAAACTAATGTTATGTACGGATAGAAGACTTCCTTTTTCCCTTTGTTTCTCCAGACAAGTGAGACAAAGTAACACAACCTAATATAAAAGAACGACTGCCTGCCTATTGCTGCCGTGGTAATTAGTTAGAAAGGGGCGCTGAAACATGACCTACTGGGGTTTCTGACATGCTTCACTTTTGTATAAACAAGAAAACAAACAAATAAAGAGTTCGATACACACAAGTCACACGCCAGCTCCATTTTTCTTCCCAAATCAGAACGTTCTTACCGCTTTTCACACACATTCACAGCAGCACAAAGACAAACCATCAACAACAACAAAAAAACAGACTCATTCAAACGACCTCAAACTTCTGTTATGGTCAAAGGACATCGCAAGTCGACCCACACAGCCAGGCCTACCCAGTGCCCTGAAATAACGGCGTGTGTGTGTGTGTGTGTGTGTGTGTGTGTGTATGCCCTTTGGCCCTTAACTCAGAAGACCAATCATTCAATTCCCGGGGCGTCAGTCAGTGTAGACACACTACCCGACGGGGACAGTGGCGCCGCTCTGCCGCGTGGTGCCGCTCCTCGCTCAGAACTGCCACTTAACTCCAGATACCAAACCTCTACTTAAACTAGATACCGGTCCCTGCCTGCAGCGAAGGGGAGCCTAGTCGCTATTACCTTCTTAATATAGATTTATTGCATTTGCTAGACGGACGAGAAGCAAGGAGTGCGAACGCAGGATAAACCATGATGAGTTTCTTGCTTGCGTATGTCGTACAGGCCCTATAAGTTGCCCAATTTTCCTTTTTAAAATGAAAAAATAAGCAACATGGGGCTACAGAAGCGATGTACTTAGTGTGTACCTCTTTCATCATGTTTATAAGCAATCTGATGTACTTCAAAACAAATTTATGTACTGCAAACGAACTTAATACCACATTAAGACCTTGTAATGCCCACAGATGGCCTGATGACCCTCTCTTGGAAATGTTCTTTCTCATGGCTCCCCAGGCGCTCACAGATTTTTGATAATGCCTGTACACAACCCCAGACAATCTATTTTCGTGTAGAACAAGACTGGATACCAAAGTAGTACCAAAGTGTCACAGGAGTGAAATTCCTGAATCAGAATTACATGCATTACCTCAAAGAAAGGATCAATGGATCTACTTAAATACATCAGACAACGAACCTAAACAAAAAACAAACGGTCTTTAAACACATCAACATTGGCCAGACTCGACGTCACAAAACTGACACGTTATTATCTGAGGCCAGGAGTTAAACATCGAAAAAAAATATATATACACACTTCACAGGTCACACACAATTCTTCCTCCTCTCCGAAATCACACCAGCGGCGGTGACCATAATAAGAACGAACACGCAGCACATTCCTGGAAGTATATGTATGTTAGATCTTCCGATTACACAAGATCCGAATATTTACGTCCAGTGACTACTAGAATTGCGAAAGGTGGTATTTTTAGCCCCTCTGTTTATAGAGTTTGGAAGAAATGCAGACCTTTCCTAGAATAGAAGACTAATACGATGTAGCGTGTGGTTCTCTTCCCTGCAGGTGAGCGGTACGGGGCTTCCATAGGACGAGGTACTTTTCCACAGACGCTACCTGGACGAACCCGCACCTCCCGCCTAAGATAATGAGGACCGGATCAAGTTAGAACATGTCTTCCCCAATCACTCCGGACACATGGACACAGAAGAAGAGGGAGAAAACACCCAAAAGAGAAAGAGGAAGACGCCACAACGCGACACACACACTCGACGACCAGGACAAACAAACAAAGAAAGAAGATAATCTAGATTCTGAAAACAAAAAGAGAAAAAAACGTGACGCCACAACGCGACACACGCACTCGACGACCAGGACAAACAAACAAAGAAAGAAGCTAATCTAGATTCTGAAAACAAAAAGAGAAAAAAAAAATAAAAACGTGAGGATCCTTGAAGGAGAGGAAGAGAGTTTCCAAGGAAGGGGAAATCAGACCGATGTGCAAATTAAGATAACGATCAGTTCGCGGTAGATTCCAGGAAGCTGAACAGCGGTCGTCTAGCCAGGGAAACTGCGGTCACAGACGAAGGTACAAGCGCACTCAACCCTCTGAGGCCTCCAAGGTATGTTATGTTTGTCTTGGTTTATAGACGAGCAATAAGAAAAAACAGAACAAAACAAAAGGACATCGCAACGAAGAAAAAAACAAAAAAACAAAACAAAAGGACATCGCAACGAAGAAAAAAAAACAAAAACAAAAAAAAAAGGACATCGCTACGACTCGATACCGTAAACAAACAAACAAAATTACCTAAATAAAAAACAGACAAAAACAAAACAAAACAATAACACACCTATACACCAACGAAGTGCACTTTCTAAGTCTAGAATGGAGTCTCATTTAATAGAACTTCCAAACGTCTTACCTCAGAAGAGCGAAGAAAGCAGATTTAAAGACAAACTCGAATGCGAAACTATTCTTTTTAACGGCAGCAGATACACGACGTGGTTAGACGAGCTGGGCATTGCTTACTGCTGCTGCAACGTCGGCACAGCTTCGGAAGAGGTCTTTTGCAAACCTGGATGTTAAGTGGACAAGTTTCCCGATGAAGAGGAAGGGGTCTATGCCTCTTGCTTTGTGCTTTTGGTTTCTCTTAAAGGAGGGCTTTGCTATGTGTTAAGTTGGGACGTGTGGATGCGAAAGTGCACATGTATTTTGGAATGTACACATACAGAAAAAAATATATATATATTTGCGGTACAAACACACACACACACACACACACACACACACACACACACACACACACACACACACACACACACACACACACACACACACACACACACACACACACACACTCACACACATACACATATATATGAGAGACAGAGAAAGGGGGAAAGAGAGATAGATATATAGATAGATAGATAGAGAGAGAGAGAGAGAGAGAGAGCGAGAGAGAGAAAGGTGGGGGTGAGGAGGTCGCGACGCGATCGAGAGAAATGGCGAGCACAAAGCAAGATCAAGACAGACATCGTGAAGAAACCCATTGCCACACATGTTGCATGCGACTTTGAACACCTCCGCTGCAACCCGAAGACCTGCGCAGTAGGGCTTGGCCGCCGGGACGGAATCAGGTGAGGGTTCTGGTGGTGGGGGTGGGGGGAAAGGGGGGAGGAGGGGAGGGGGGCTCAAGTGGGAGTTCAACTCGTGGTTCTATCCCTCGAGGCGCAAAAATGTGGCACAAGAAATTACACGCGTGAGATTATGCTTCGCCGGTAGAGTGGCGACGTGTTAGAGGGTGTATGACCTTCAGCGCTAACACAGGTATCAATTTCGAGAACGTAGAGGGTAGCTTAGCTATTGCGAATGCATGACTGTTCGTAAGAAAAGACAACGGAGAGAGGTTGAAAGAGAAGGGGAGAGGCTCATACATCTTCAAGAACTTTCTCGCATCTGATATGGCGTGAAAATGTTTAGATATATTATACGGAATATAAAACACTGTAATGAAGCATTACCTACAAGCACTCGAAGTCTAAAAACATACAAAGAAAAGGTTTCTTTTCAACAAAAACAACAACACGAGCTGTCTACCGTATAACCAATGACGCTCACAAATTCTTAGAGAGTAAACATTATTCAATTTAAAAAGTAGTTTGAGCCGCCCAAAGAACTAACATCGACTAGCACCCACACCGGAGTCAAAAAGTGCGAGTGTCCAAGCACCCAGGTCGTCTATGCCCAGGTTTTTGTTACGCCACAAGGACATTCTGTGCCCTTGAACAGCACCACTCCACGGATTCAAGAAGCAATCATCACAAGGACGGAATTCACCCAAAACAACCAAAAGGCTCTTGAAAAGGACTGTATTGCGTCCTTAACCTTCACCCATTCCGATGACCTTCCCTATCACCCTGTCCTGGCCTCGTCTTCATCTAGGCTGACCTCTGCCACTGACCTGCCTGACGATATTTCTTTGGCTCGATTCCTCCCAGAGATTTTTAACTCTGTCTCCTTGCCCTGATTTGCCTTTCATTTTCCTTAAAAATAGCCTACCTCACTCTTCCATTTCCTTTCGCCCTTTGTCATTCCACCCTTCGCTTCTTCTCTTTCCTTTATTCCCTAACTTGCACGTTTCCTTGCCGTCCCCTACCTTACCATTCCTTCCCTTAACACCCTATTCCTTATTTTTCCCTTTCTTTTCGTCTGATTCCTCTCTTATCTCTTTCTTTTCCCTTCCTTTTGTCTTTCCTTCCCCTACACAGCGCCTCCCTTACTCTTCCTTTCCCAATTGTCTTACCTCATTGCTTCCCCAAATCCCCTTCCCTTTTCCCACAACTCGAAACTTTCCTTAGCCTTTCCTGAATGTGGCGGTTGATTTAAAACACCCTATCGCCATTTTATTAACTCGTAAAAATGATTGGTTCCTCGACAACAGCTATTGTCTGCCAGTCGTTAAAAAAAAAAAAAAAAAAAAAAAAAAAACTTGGAATCTCCCGAAGTGAAATTGTCGAAATCTGGATGTTCATTGTTTTTTTCTCTCGTTTTTTTGTACATCGCTTTAAAATGAATTAACCTCATATTTCGACATGTCTGGATTCGAAATCATGTCGGGTTTGATTTCACCGATGTATCTTTTAAGTAACTATGAGCTGAGGTATTATCATTGGCTTCCCTCTGGCTTCTTAGTGTTTTATATACACATCATTCTCTCTCGGTGTTGCGTGTTGGAGTAGTTAAAAAAGAGAGAGATAAAAAAAAATGTGATGCAGAGAGCTATTCTGAGACAGCCCATGCTAGTCATAAAAATGAAAAGGAAAAAAAGGAAGAGAAAAAATTAAAAGCTTTTTTTTTATATAGTTCTTCATGGTTTAAAGATTGTTTCTCTTCTTGAAAAAAAAATCCTTCGCAGTGTCAATAGAATTACTAATCTA
>NW_028234439.1:1892193-1897193 GCF_977035675.1 Penaeus japonicus
CACACACACACACACGTGTGTATATATATGTATGTAATATATATATATATATATATATATATATATATATATATATATGTATATATATGTATATATATGTATATATATACATACACACCACACACACACACACATATATATATATATATATATATATATATATATATATATCGATATATATATATATATATATATATATATCGAGAAATAGAGGGAGAGAGAGAGAGAGAGAGAGAGTATACAAAAGAAAGAGAGAGAGAGAGAATATCCAAAGAAAGAGAGAGAGAGAACATAATAATATTTTCTATGCATATCTAATGCAATAACTATTTTAGACCGTTACAGCTGACACGACACAATCCTCTATCGTGCATTCCAGCGGTGCTGAACAAATATTTACATCATGTTATTTCTACCGCGAGTAAAAACATGCCATATTTTTTCCTTCACCAAAGGATAATATTAATAAAAAAAAAAGGGAGAAGCCAGAACACAAAACATGTAACGTTTTTTCAGAGTTACATCATCGGGATAAAGGGAATGAAAAGAGAATTAGGGGAATAATTAAGGAAAAGGAAAGAAAAAGAAAATAAAACGTAAAGTAGACGAAGGTAAAAAGAAAACAAGGGAAGGATAAGCAGGTAGAGGAAGAAGGAAGATGTGGGGGGGGGACAAGTGGAGAGAGTAGGCAGGAGAAGCAAGAACGAGGAAGCAAGGAGAAAAAAAAACAGGTAGAAAAAGTAAGGACGGAAAGGAGACAGAGAAAGCAAGAACGAGAAAGCAGGCAGGAAAAAAGCAGGGAACGAGAAAGCAGGCATAAGCAGCAGGAACAAGAATGCAGGCAGAAGCAGGAACGAGAATGCAGGCAGAAGCAGGAACGAGAAAGCAAGCAGAAGAACTAGGGAACCAGAAAGCAAGCAGAAAAAAGGAACAAGAAATCAGAGAGAAAAAGCAAGAACGAAAAAAAAAAAATCAGAAAATAAACAAATGAAACAGGAACGCTGGATCAGACACGGCCAAGTTGAGGCCTAGTTATTTTCATCATAATTATCTTCACCACACCCTTCCCTCGGTCCTTCCCTTCCTCTTTACCACGCCCACAGCATCCTTCGTCTTATCTCTCGCTCCTTCCTTCTTCCCTCCTCGCATCCCATCCCATGTCTCTTCCGTCTCCCGCTCATTAAAATTCAGTTGTTGTTTGTTTGTTTGTTTTTAACTATCGTCGCCGCCACACGCGTTGTTTCAAATGTTCTTCTAATTTCTAGTGCTTCACAAACTTTTTTTTTTCTTTCTAATATATCTGAAATTTTATGTAAATAGATGAATAAATGAATAAGTAAGATTACAACTATGACTTGCAAGATGAGCTTCAAGTCTTCGCATATATATTGCAGAAACCTAATCTATATCCTCTCGTCTGAACAATTGCCTATAGCACAGAACGGTGGGTATTCTTATTACTCTAATTACTTGACTAAATTAGATTTAATTAACTTAATCTGCATTTAACTTCACTTACTACTTCGGCACTCTATACCCTCTCAGGCAAGATGACCTACTAGTGCCACATATCTAGTGCCACATATCTAGTGCCACATATCTAGTGCCTCATCCCTCGCCCCGCCATCTCCCTAGTTCATGGCACAATTGGTTATCATATTTTTTTTTCTTTTTTCATGACATTATCCTCACACCCTGAATGCTTGGCCTTGCTAACGATCTGCGACATTAGTTGAATGTTCTGTCCGGTGCACGTGATTGCGCGAACATTGTAGTGCTTTCGTGTGGCCTCAATGCTTGCACCTAAGCACCCTGTTTACGTAACTCCTAATTCATTGAGGATATTCGTGTCTTAATCCAAGGTGGAGTTCTTAAGAAAAGGAGATATGAGGATAAATGTCCGTATATATATATGCCCCTTGGAAAGGTATTGTTCTCAACAAGGGTTCGTATAGGTGGCTTGTAGGTTGAAGGAAAAAAATAATTATGAAAACTTGTTAGAATCCACAGCCTAAAGTTTAGCGAGGTCTAAGGAGTCTCAGCAAAACCTGCATTCCATTAAAAAAAAAAAAATGTCTCTCTCTCTCCCCTGCAACTGTGCATTCAAGGCCCCTTCAGTAAAAGAAAGATTTACAAGAAATCTCAGACAATAAGCATTATATGTTGCAACCACACCTGCCCGTGCACTAAGTAAAATACTCAAGATGTGTTGTGTCATTCCCCTCGTAATAATATGTGACAAAATCTTTCATATTCTTTCATGAGGCAATAGCCCCCTCATGGCGTTCCATGAGGCAACATATCTCCTTCATGTCTTCCCATCGAAGAGCAATTTCCATACTGAATAAAGTTTATTGCAATATTTTTTTAGAATAAATGTATGGACAGGAGTTACTATTTAAACATTGTTATGAAAATTCTGAAGATGAGAAGATCGAAAAATCAATTACAAAATGTTGCAAATGAATCCATCCTCTTTCGTACCTCAGTCTGCGCTTCTCTCTCTTCCGCCAAGAGGAAATATAAAGAATCGAACTTTGCAATATGCAACTTCCCTTTCTCTTCCCAAGGATTACACAAGGATGGTTTATAATGCTGGCCGACGCGTAACGGTAAATGCACGCAGTCGATTTTCAAGAATGTTGATGGTCCGCCGAGTCGACACGCTATTGGCGGAGGAGGACAGGGGTCGGGGGGGGTGAGGGGGGAAGAGGGGAGGGAGAGGGGGGGCTGGTTGGAAGTGGGCGACCTTGGCAGGGGGGGTAAGTAACCCTTCGTGTACAAAAGTATTCCCTCAAGCCACTGTAACCTCGCCACCCACTCCCTTACAGCGCTGTAACCAGGGCAACCCAGGAAGTGTGGGCACGGGCGGTTCCGAGAGTGGCCCATATCCCCTCCCCCCCTCCCCCCCCCTTGCCGCCGCTGCTTATCGCCGGTACACGTGGGTTACAGAGCCCTCCTGGGTATAAAATTCGGGGTGCTGTGGTGCATCATGGGTACCGCCGACGCTTGTGGTTTTATTTACAGCTAGATCCATAAGGTGAGCTCATTCTACACGTGAGCTGAACTTGCAATTCGTTTCGTATTTTGAGTTCACTTCATCCTCGCTACTGACTCATAGATCTCTCTCATACAAGGATAGCACTTCGTATTTCTCTCCATACACTGGGTTACCAATCCTCTCTCTCTCCATACACTGGGTTACCAATCCTCTCTCTCCATCCACTGGGTTACCAATCCTCTCTCTCCATACACTGGGTTACCAATCCTCTCTCTCCATACACTGGGTTTCCAATCCTTTCTCTCCATACACTGGGTTACCAATCCTCTCTCTCCATACACTGGGTTACCAATCATTTCTCTCCATTCACTGGGTTACCAATCCTCTCTCTCCATACACTGGGTTACCAATCCTCTCTCTCCATACACTGGGTTACCAATCCTCTCTCTCCATACACTGGGTTTCCAATCCTCTCTCTCCATCCACTGGGTTACCAATCCTTTCTCTCCATCCACTGGGTTACCAATCCTTTCTCTCCATCCACTGGGTTACCAATCCTTTCTCTCCATACACTGGGTTACCAATCCTTTCTCTCCATCCACTGGGTTACCAATCCTTTCTCTCCATCCACTGGGTTACCAATCCTCTCTCTCCATACACTGGGTTACCAATCCTCTCTCTCCATACACTGGGTTACCAATCCTCTCTCTCTCCATACACTGGGTTACCAATCCTCTCTCTCTCCATACACTGGGTTACCAATCCTCTCTCTCCATACACTGGGTTACCAATCATACACTGGGTTACCAATCCTCTCTCTCTCATACACTGGGTTACATCTCTCTCTCCATACACTGGGTTACCATCTCTCCATACACTGGGTTACCAATCCTCTCTCTCTCCATACACTGGGTTACCAATCCTCTCTCTCTCCATACACTGGGTTACCAATCCTCTCTCTCTCCATACACTGGGTTACCAATCCTCTCTCTCCATACACTGGGTTACCAATCCTCTCTCTCTCCATACACTGGGTTACCAATCCTCTCTCTCTCCATACACTGGGTTACCAATCCTCTCTCTCTATACACTGGGTTACCAACCCTCTCTCTCCATACACTGGGTTACCAATCCTCTCTCTCCATACACTGGGTTACCAATCCTCTCTCTCCATACACTGGGTTTCCAATCCTCTCTCTCCATACACTGGGTTACCAATCCTCTCTCTCCATACACTGGGTTACCAATCCTCTCTCTCCATACACTGGGTTACCAATCCTCTCTCTCCATACACTCGTTTCCTAATCTTCTCTCTCCATGCACCGGGGTTCCAATCCTCTCTCCATAAACTGGGTTACCAATCCTCTCTCGCCATACACTGGGTTACCAATCCTCTCTCTCCATACACTGGGTTTCCAATCCTCTCTCTCCATACACTGTGTTACCAATCCTCTCTCTCTCCATACACTGTGTTACCAATCCTCTCTCTCCATACACTGGGTTACTAATCCTCTCTCTCCATACACTGGGTTACCAATCCTCTCTCTCCATACACTGTGTTACCAATCCTCTCTCTCCATACACTGGGTTACCAATCCTCTCTCTCCATACACTGGGTTACCAATCCTCTCTCTCCATACACTGGGTTACCAATCCTCTCTCTCCATACACTGGGTTACCAATCCTCTCTCTCCATACACTGGGTTACCAATCCTCTCTCTCTCCATACACTGGGTTACCAATCCTCTCTCTCCATACACTGGGTTACCAATCCTCTCTCTCCATACACTGGGTTACCAATCCTCTCTCTCCATACACTGGGTTACCAATCCTCTCTCTCCATACACTGGGTTACCAATCCTCTCTCTCCATACACTGTGTTACCAATCCTCTCTCTCCATACACTGTGTTACCAATCCTCTCTCTCTCCATACACTGGGTTACCAATCCTCTCTCTCCATACACTGGGTTACCAATCCTCTCTCTCCATACACTGGGT
>NW_028234439.1:1909693-1917193 GCF_977035675.1 Penaeus japonicus
CCCTCCCTCTCCCTCCCTCAACTCTCTCCAATTCCTCTCCTCCTCTCTGCTCCGTCTCTCTTCTCCTCTCTCTTCCTACTCCTCTTCTCTCCTCTCTCCTCTCCGTCCCTCCTTCCCCCTTCTCTCTACCCCCCCTCTCTCTTCCTCTCTCCCAATCATCTCCTCTCCATCTCTCTCTCTCCTCTGCTCTCTCTACTCTACTCTTTCTCCATAAACTAAACAATAAATATATATATCTTTTATCCTTCTCTATATCCACACTCAGATCCACCCTCCACTCTCTCTATCTCGATTCTTCTCTCTATCTCTCGAGTCTCAAGCGATCGATATAGAGATATCTATCTATATCTCTATCTATATAATATATAATATAATATATCTTAAGAAATAAAGAAAGACATAAATAATAATATCTATAATATCTATATAGTTAGAAATAAGTAATGAAAGATATATATATTTAGAATAGATAAATAGATATTAATATATATATATACACATTATTAGATATTAAGTATAGTCTATACTAGAGATATATATATAGATAGATATCATATATCATATCTCGCCCTATATATCTCAGCGCACAATCGACACCTCAATCATATAGGTCTCAGCAATAGCTCTCATCAAATCTCCTCTTCACATCCTACCAGCCCTCCAGCCTACACTCCCCTCCATACCTCCACTCCCCCTCATCCAAAGACATCCTATCTACTACTCTTAAGTCGAATCTAGTCTCTCTCTCTACATCTACATCCCTTCACATATACACTAAACCAGCAATACTATATCCTCTCTCAACTCTATCATCTCTCTCTCCTTAACATATCTAGACATTCTCTACCTCAGTTAACCTCTGACATTTTTAAACTATGTCCATCCCTCAAGAACATATCAAATAAACTACAGTACCATAAATATAGTCCAATACCTACCTCCCTTTTTCCCGTCCATACTTTCACTAAATCACCACATACATACATAGACTACATAGAGAGAGATCTCTATCGATATATCTATCTCTCTATATATATACAATACTTATCAATATATAATAGCAATCCATAGAACCAATACAAATCAACTCCATTAAATACCTCCCATAAATCTGTCGCTAGATCTCTTCTTCCCTCTCTATATAAGCATATACAAATAAATAAAGAAAAACATTAATAAATAAAAAACTAAAAGAGAATTGATGAAAAAGAAATAAATACATAACCTAAATACAGTAGATATATTATATATATTATCATCCTCTTCTCTCCCTACATAATCTCCTCCCTCTTACAAATATCATCTCTCTATAAAAAAGAACTAAATACAAGATACTATCTCTCTACCTCCATCCTCCCTCCATCCCACCAATCTATCTCGCTCTCTCCAGTCCCTCCATCACCTCCCTTCCATCCCTAACTCCCTCCCACGCATTCCATCCACATCTCATCTCCTTCCCCCGTCGCTCTCTTCGTTCTCTCTCCCCTCTCTCATCCTCTCTCATCATATCGAGTCTTACCTACTAAACCTTACCGTCCCCCCCTCTCTCTCTCTCTCTCTCTCTCCTGCGACTTAACATTTAGGTTGACTTCTTGACCTGTGTAATGAAAAAAAGAGAAGCCTTATGTTTTCAGGTCGAAATTAGGACAGATACTTTATCCTCCGTGACGTATTTCTGTTATTCTTCCGCCTATTATATATAGAAAAATACGAATAAGCATATATTTACAACTACATGCATGTACAAACACACACTTATGTGTATATGCATGTATATATATATATATATATAATCTATATATATATATATAAAATATATATATATATATATATATATATATATATTATCTAGATTATATGATAACTATTATCATAATGACAATGAAGGAATGATAGTAATAACAACAAAATCAACAGCAGTTATGACAGCAATAATGATCTCTGTAATCATGATAATGATTAGCATTACGAACATCATTATCGTCATAATGTTAGTTATACACTCTCTTGGTCTCTTTCTCGGTCTCTCTCTTTTTCTCTTTCTTTCTTTCTCTCTCTCTCACTTTCTCTCTCTCTCTCTCTCTCTCTCTCTCTCTCTCTCTCTCTCTCTCTCTCTCTCTCTCTCTCTCTCTCTCGGTCTATTTCTCGGTCTCTTTCTCTCTCGGTCTCTCTCTCTCTATCTCTCACTCTCTCTTTCTCTCGCTCTCTCACTCTCAATCGGTCTATTTCTCGATCTCTTTCTCTTTCTTTATTTCTCGATCTCTTTCTCTCTCTCTCTCTCTCACTCTTTCTTTCTCTCGCTCTCTCACTCTCAATCAGTCTATTTCTTGTTCTCTTTCCCTCTCGGTCTCTCTCTCTCTCTCTCTCACTCTCTCTTTCTCTCGCTCTCTCACTCATCATCGACCCTGGCGGACGTCCCATTGTTATTCGGAATGAGTCAGGAATCGGCCATTCTTGTCCTCCTTATCTCCCCTCCCCCCCCCACTCCTCCCCCTTCCCTCCCCCCTTCAACCTCTCCATCTCTCTTCCCTAACCTCTTGTTCTACCCTCGACCCCTCTTCCCCCGATTCGCGCTTCACTCCTCGTCTCATCACCTCCACCACTACCTCCACCTCCACTTCCACCTCCACCTCCACCTCCACCTCCACCTCCACCTCCACCTCCACCTCTCCCTCTCTCTCTATCTCTCTCTCTCTCTCTCTCTCTCTCTCTATATATATATATATATATATATATATATATATATATATATATATATCTTTCTCTCTTTCCATCTCTCTCCCTCCCTCCCTCCCCCTCCCCCATACCCAATCATTCTTACCCCCCCCTCCCACCCTCTCTCTTTTACCACTGAGAGAGCTAGAATGTTCTGGACGATTCGAAATCAATCAGTCGGTCTGTCAGGCATTGATCGCGTGTCATAGACTGTGTCGTGACACCACGGGGAGTAGAAGTTTCGAGTCTGTGAGTCTGTGAGTCTGTGAGTCTGTGAGTCTGTGAGTCTGTGATTCTTTGAGTCTGTGAGTCTGTGAGTCTGTGTGTCTGTGAGTCTGTGAGTCTTTGAGTCTGTGAGTCTGTGTGTCTGTGAGTCTGTGAGTCTGTGTGTCTGTGAGTCTGTGTGTCTGTGAGTGAATGTGTTGGACGGCGGCGTGGGGACTGGAACGGGGAAGGAGAGCCAAGAGAAAAAGGGTTTTAGTCTGTGAGTCTATGAGTCTGTGAGTCTATGAGTCTGTAAGTCTGTGAGTCTATGAGTCTGTAAGTCTGTGAGTCTATGAGTCAATGAGTCTATCAGTCTGTGAGTCTGTCAGTCTGTGAGTCTATGAGTTTGTCAGTCTATGAGTCTGTCAGTCTGTGATTGAGTGTGTGAGTATGATGGGCGGATGTGTTGGAGAGTGGAAGGGTGGAGAGAAAAGAGTTGATTCTGTGTTTCTTTGAATCTGTGAGTCTGTGAGGGAGTACCGTGTGAGGCGTTGAGTATAAGGTGTGTGGGATAGGGAGAGAGAAGGGAGGGGGAGGAGAGAAAATTATAAATAGTAAAAGAAACGATTGGAAAAGCAATGAAAGGAAGAAAGAAAGAAAGAAAGAAAGAAAGGAGATGAACGGGAAGAAGGAAGGACAATCGCGAAAGAGAAGACGAATAAAGAGAGAGAGTGATAGAGAAAGAAAAGAAGAATGAAAATTAGAAGGAGAGAAAGAGCGAGAGAGAAGCAGAAAGATAAGTGAAAGAAGGTAAGGAAATGCGAGAAAGGGGCGTGAGAGCGAGAGATAAGAAGAGATCAGCATGTAACATGTTCATAACATGTTTTGTACATAGTGAAATGATACAGCGCTTTCGAGGATTAGCTCGTTACGTCACGAAAGCGTAAAATGAAGATTATTGATTCGTCAGGGATATGGCTGATTATCTTGGCATAGAGCAATTTGTCAAATCTATAAAATCAGCTACATACTCATCCATATTATGTTTATATAACAGTATTGTAAATCTAATCTATTTATGTAGATAAAGTTATATATACGTAGACTGATGAATATGTATGTATACACACACACACACATGTATATATATATATTTATAGAATATATATGTATATATATATATATATATATATATATATATAAAATATATTTATATATATATATATATAATATTGTTGATATGTATATATATATATAATATTTGATATGTAATATTTATATATATAATATATCTATATATATAATATATTTACATATATGTAGAGAGTGTGAAGAATGAGAGAGAGAGAAATGAGAGAGAGAGAGAGAGAGAGCGAGAGAAGGAGAGAGAGCTGAGAGAGAGAGAGGCGAGTGAGAGAGAGGAAGAGAGAGAGAGAGAGAAGAGAGAGTGATGAGAGAGAGAAAGGAAGAGAGAGACGAAAGGAGAGAAAGAAAGAGAGAGGACGGAGAGAGAGAGAGAGAGAGAGAGGAAGGCCGACAGAGAGGAGAGAGATTGGGGGAGATGAGAGAGAGAGAGAGAGAGAGAGAGAGAGAGAAAGAAAGAAAGAGAGAGAGGGGGGGGACAAAAGACCGAAACAGACAGGCAGATACACAAAAGAGCAAACAGACAAAATAGTATTTAAAAAACAAACACACAAAAAAACGCTCAGGCACACAAAACAAACGCCTTCAAACAAAGAACAAACAAAAAACATGTAAAAATATACCTTCATTTGCCATGTGAGGGAAGACATAGCAGTTCTGTATCTTAAATAACCTTAGGTCAGCCTCGTCTAGACTAAAAAGACATAGCAGTTCTGTATCTTAAATAACCTTAGGTCAGCCTCGTCTAGACTAATACGCAGTGGGGAGGGAAGCTCTGTCGTCGCTTCTCCCCCCCCCCGTCCCCCCTTCCCCCTCTCTCCCCTCCCTCTCCCCTCTCCACATACATTTGTCAGTTTACTCCTTCCCCCTATCTCCCCTCCCTCTCCCCTCTCCACACATCCCTTCCCCCTATCTCCCCTCCCTCACTCCCCATTCCCCTTCCCCCTACCTTCCCTCCCTCTTCCCTCTCCGTACCCCCCTTTCCCTATCTCCCCTCCCTCTCCTTTCTCCCCACCCTCTCCCCCTTCCTCTTATCTCCTCCTCCTCCTCCCTATCCACAGACCCCTACCCCCTGTCTCCCCATACCTCTCTCTCCCCTCCTTCTAAATCCCCCTCCCCCCCCTCTCTCTCTCTCTCCCCTCACCTCCACATCCTCGTGACCTGTAAACCCGTGACCTGGCTTGACCCAGTAAGCTCATCCGCGGGAGGCCTGTGTAGGAACTGTTCCGTCGCGTGACTCCTAAGGATACTGAGCGGGTTGGTTATAGAAAAAAATGTTATAGGAAAAAATGGATATGTAGATTTATTTATATAAAGTAAAAAAAAACTATATAAACACGCGCGCGCGCACACACACACACACACATATATGTGTGTGTGTATATATATATATATAATAGATATATAATATATATATATATATATATATATATATATATATATATAATGCATATAATATATATATATAATTAGTATATATATATATATATATATATCATATATATATATATATATATGTGTGTGTGTGTGTGTGTGTGTGTGTGTGTGTGTGTGTGTGTGTGTGTGAATGTATGTATGTATATATAAAAGAAGTAAAGAAGGAAAGGCAGAGTAAGAGGATAGGAATAATGATAATGATGACAAATAAAAATAAAAACAGAATTAAATAGAGATAAAACACATAACAAAAAAAGGATAAAGAAAAATAACAAAGAAAAATAACCCAAAACCAATAAAAAAGAAAAAATGATGATGATGAACCAAAGGGCAAGAAATAAATAAAGAAAGAAGGAAGCGAAATCAAATAACTAAGAAACACGCAAAAATTGCATCTCTCATCAATCACGTATACTTATCTAAGTATGTATGTATTTATGTGCATGTAGAAGCATGTACGTCTATCCCACTGTATGTAAATCTTTTTTTAAATCTTTATTCCATCAACCAAGAAGGAAAAGTTACTGTATATTATAATGTTTATTTTTCGGATCACGGAGAAATATTTATGCTTCTAACATGTTTACTACACGTTCAAGCAGGTGCGTATCTATTCAGTTTATTTAATCCATGGATATACATTGAATTATTTGCACATTTAGCAAATTCGCGAAATCATCCAATATCAATTAAATCACATCTATTGAATTTACTGAATTAACTACAGACTACAATTACATTTATATCATACCACAATATCTCAATCTTTGATGTATTTGCAACACACAACACACATACGTATTAGTCCTGCGTAATAATCATTCATATATTAAAACATACTCACATTTATCAAACTAACCAAATCAAGCGCACGCTCATTTACATCATATCAAAACAAAACACCTAGACCTTTAATGCATATGCAACACTCAGGTGCATAACTATTCAATGTTTACGAAGCCCGAGCGCACGTGTTCTGAATAACAACAACACGTGGTGATTCAGAAGGACCTCCTGAGCTGCTCCCCAGTGCCAGTGTCGGTTCTTTCACCTCTCACTGGCATCTCACTCACGTGCAGGCCAGGGCCCGGGCTGCCAGATGATTCGCTGGCCCTCGCTCACGGGTGCCATAAACCCATCGCCTCCTGGCACCTTTCCAAAGGGAACGCTAGCCCTGAAAATCCACCTTCATGCCTTGCCAAGGTCTATGGCTCCATCTTCGTCATGGCTTGGGGGGAGGGGGGAGGAGGAGAGAGAGAGAGAGAGAGGGGGAGAGAGAGAGAGAGAGAGAGAGAGAGAGAGAGAGAGAGAGAGAGAGAGAGAGAGAGAGAGAGAGAGAGAGAGAGAGAGAAAGGGAGGGGGGGAGAGAGAGAGAGGGAGGGGGAGAGGGGGGAGGGAGGGAGAAAGGAGAGAGAGAGAGAGAGAGAGAGAGAGAGAGAGAGAGAGAGAGAGAGAGAGAGAGTTCAAATTCAAACATTTTATTCCATAAATTACAATGAGAGAGAGAGAGAGAGAGAGAGAGATAGAGAAAGAGAGAGAGAGAGAGAGATAGATAGAGAGAGAGAGAGAGAGAGAGAGAGAGAGAGAGAGAAAGAGAGAAAAGGAAGAAAAGAAAAAAACAGAGACAGAAACAGAACTAGAACTAGAACTAGAAAGAGAAAGAGAAATATGGAGAAAAAAAAAATACAACAATGCATCTAGTCATGTTTATGCATACCTGTGCGTGTGTCAACAAGAGCATCAACATGACAAGTGCAACCACACCGGCAGACAAACACAAACCGAAATGCAGGGAAGCGAAATTCGAGATACGGAGGCCCAGGGAGGGTATATAGATACGCAGTCCAGGTGTGCCGGACAGGTTGCACGATTGCACGATTGCACGAGACCGGTGGCCGTTACGTATCAAGACCGACCGACTGACCGACCCGTGAAAGCTTACCCCTCCTCCCCCCTTTCTCTCTCCCCCCCCCTCCTCCCCCTTCCCCCTCTGCCTTCCGG
>NW_028234439.1:1927193-1939693 GCF_977035675.1 Penaeus japonicus
ATGTTTCGACATGTTTTACTGGAGTCTATATTATATTAATAGATAGAGATATGATGTATGTGTATATGTGTGTGTGTCTGTCTGTAGGGGGTGAGTGTGTGTGTATGTGTGTGTATATGGGGTGAGTTCGTGAGTGTGTGTACGTGTGTGTGTGTGTGTGTCTGTAGGGGGTGAGTGTATGTATGTGTATAGGGTCGTAGGTGTGTGTACGTGTGTGTTTGTAGAGGTGAGTGTGTGTGTGTGTGTGTAGGGTGAGTTCGTGTGTGAGTGTAGGGGGTGAGTGTATGTATGTGTATAGGGTCGTAAGTGTGTGTACGTGTGTGTTTGTAGAGGTGAGTGTGTGTGTATGTGTGTGTGTACATATATACATGTATGTGTTCGTGTATGATTGTGTGCTTGTGTATGTATGTATGTGTGTGTTGTTGGCCTCCGTACAGACTATGGGTGCCAAAAATTTGAAGACATCCATCACGGGGTCACGAGTTTGGTCTTGGCACCCGGTGAATGTAATGGTGACTCGCTGACGCACTCAGCTGCCTGAGGTTTGTTTTCGGAATATTTGCTCGTTTTTTTTTCGTTTTTTTTTTTTTTTCTTGGGGGGGGGGGGGGGATGTATGGTTGTATGTATCTATGTCTCTTGCTTTCTTTCTGTCTGTCTCCTTTCTCTCTTTCTCTCTCTCGCTTGTTTTTTTTTTTTTTTTCTCTCTCTCTCTCTATTTCGTTTTCTTTCTTTTTCTCTCTCTCTCTCTCTCTGTATCTCCTTTTCTCTCTCTCTCTTTCTCTCTGTCGCTCTTTCTCTCTCACTCGCTCTCTCGCTTTCTTTCTCTTTCTCTCTCCCTCGCTTTCTTTCTCTCTCTCTCGTTCACTCCTAAATTTCGATCAGTTTTTTTTCGAATCTTATTAGACTATTTATTGTACGCTTTCTTTTCTCTCTCGTTTTTGTAACTACTTCGTTCCTTTTATTTCTTCAATTGCATGCAACGGGAATAATGATACTTCAGGTTGCATTATTATTTTTTGTGTTAAATCATAAAAGAATATGAAAAGAAACAAAGAAGCGAAAGGTCACACTCTCGCCGAGATAACGGGAAGATATAAAATCTTTCTCTCGCTTGCTCACTCTTTCTTTCTTGTTTATTTTTATAGTTATTTAGTGTTTTTGTTTTTTTCTTTCTCCCCCTCTCTTTCAATCGGTCTGTCTGTTTATCTATTTCTTTCGCGCTTTCCCTCTCTCTCTCTGTCTCTCTGTCTCTCTTTATCTCTCTCTCTCTCTTTCTGTCTTTCTCTCTCTCTTTGTTTTATCTTTATATTCATTTAATGTTTTTTCTTTCTCCTCCATCTCCTTCAAACTATCTGTTTATCTACTTCTCTCGTGCTCTCTCTCTCTTTCTCTCTCTCTCTCTCTCCACACACACACACACATACACACACATATATATATCATCTTTCTCTCACTCTACCCTCAAAATTCCCCCTCATCCTCCCACCCTTACCACACCCCATTCACACTAACCCGTATCCCTGAACCTAACGCCTCCCTGAACCCACACTTTCCCCACGAACTTCCTGTATGTACTTCATAAACCAAAGTGTGAGTAAATAACGTCCATAAACACGACAAACGGCCCTTGAACCTGCCTGGCCTCGTGAACCTCGGGTCCACCCAAGCCACCGTGACAGGTTCCTTGTTACGCACGTTGGCACGTACCTTGTACTTGAGGTCACGTGTTGGTTTACAGTAGAAATTTTGAGATTTTGAGATTTTTTTTTAAATCTTTTTTTCAATGCTTTCTCCAGCCATACGAACCTGAGGGAAAGAAATTGGAATATTAGTGATTAAAGAAAGGAGAGGAAACAGGGGTTGAGAGAAAGAAAAATTAACTGCTAACAGCAAATTGTTATCATTATTATTAGTAGTATCATCATTATTATTGTCCTTATCATAGTCATACAAACCCAAAGAAAATTAGGAAAATTAAACAACAGAAGCAAAACAAAATAAAAGTATATCTGTTTGCCTGATTGTCTGTTTACCTGCCTCTCTCTGTCTCTCTTTATCTATCTATCTATCTCTATCTACCCATGTACCTATCTCTCTTACACAGGAAGGATAAAATAAACACACGACGGCAAAAAAAACGAAAGAAAAAACACGAATTAATAACCACAAGAGAAGCGACGCGACCGCAGAGGAAACCCAGAAGACGCAAGCCAGCTTAGAAGGGAGACCCAAAGGGACACGACACAGCAGGACAGGATGCGACGCCAAGTGGGAAAGATCAGATGGCGTGAGAACTCGGCCGTTTTGCGACAGCGGGACTGATTGCCAATCAACGCTTCTTGATTTCGCTTTTTTTTCATTTCAGGATTGATGGTCGGGTCATGCGAGGCCCTCGGCCATCGGATGCTCAGGACACGGAATGCGTCTGGTAGTAAGATGGTTATCTGCTATGGTAATCTGCGTTGGTTGGTTCTCTCGCTCGTTTCCTCGCTCCTTTGTCTGTCTGTTTTTTTTCCATTATCAGTGTCTATCTGTCTATCTATCTTTCTCATTCATTCTCTCTCTCTCTCTCTCTCTTTCTGTATTTATATATCCCTCTCGTTCCTTCCACCCCCCCTCCCTCCCCAATGCTCACAATACATACAGAGCCAAAGCGGAAAAGGAAACATGAATATCTGACGAGACCCTGATCACGGGCGCCCCTGGATTTACGCGCGCGCACTACGTCAACTCAACCCGAAGGTGGAGACGCCTGCCCAAGGAGACCTCTCGGCTTCAGGTGTCGCTAACCTTTCAACACGACGTCCGGGGAATCACCAGCCTTAGCAAAAACTCGCTAGGGACGAGGAACGCTGCTAAAGATATCTGCTCGCGGGGAAATTCCCGTGTGTTTGGGTGCGGGGAGGGAAGGACGAAGGCGGAAGTGTGGGCGCGTTGGAGGGAGAAAAAGGGCGGGCACTTCTTGTGAGGAGTCGAGTTTGTATGTGTGTGTGTTTGTTTGTTTGTTAAAAAGGAGGGGTAGGGGGGGTTAAATTTGGGTCGGAAAGGGGGAGAGGGACGTTTGGCCAAAATCGAAAGACAAAAATAAATATGCGATATTTTTTATGGCTGTTTAACGGGGGTGGGGTCGAAGGGGACACATGGTCACTATCAAAAGAGAATGACTATGGGGAGACATAGGTCAAATCCAGAGCGAAAAAAGACTAATTACGTCCTTTGATTGTCATGCCAGTTATAGGAAGGGGGACATGTCCAAAAATCAAGAGAAAAAACAACTTCCTTATAGATGTCTCTGGGTTAAAAAAGAAAAAAGAAAAAAAAACAAGATAAAAAACAGCTGTTTCAACCATTTCCCTTTTTAACGATTGTATCCATGAGAAAGAGACGACACGCTCCTAAAAGTAAACAGAAGAAAAGACAGCATACTTCCTTGGGGGTGTATATATCTTAAAAAATGGTACACATTCCCTAAAATGATTAAAAAAAAGACAACGTACATCAGAAGATCGTGCACGTGCCAAACAAAGGACACGTTCCCTAAATATCAAGACAAGTTGTTTACAAGTTGCGACAGACGATGAGGATGTCTGGACACACGAGCCGATGTCGCAACGCCTTTTCGAGGGCAGGAACGTGAAGGTGAGTGACTAGCCGTACGTTTCAAGACGCCGCTCAACCACCGTGAGAGAGAGAGAGGGAGAGAGAGAGAGAGCGAGATTCGATTTTGAGAGGAGGAGGGAGATGGATAAGAGAGAGACTAGAGGATTGAGAGAGAGAGAGAGGAGAGGAGGGATGAGGAGAGAGAGGAGATGAGAGAGAGGGAGAGAGAGAGAGAGAAAGAGAGATAGGGAGTGGAGGGATGGAGAGAGAGGGAGAAGAGAGAGAGAGATTAGAGGAGAGAAAGAGAGAGAGAGAGAGAGAGAGAGAGAGAGAGAGAGAGAGAGAGAGAGAGAGAGAGAGAGAGAGAGAGAGAGAGAGAGAGAGAGAGAGAGAGAGAGAGAGATTCTGCACCCACATCTTCCGTGTTCGCTCGCTTTTTCGTTGGGAATGTGCCGCTGTGAGTCTAGGGCTTGCGAAATGGAGCCGTCACGGGTGTGGCTACCTTATCAATATTCCTTTTTTTCTTTTTCTTTTTTCTCTCTCTGTCATTCGCTGTTTATGGCTCTCTCTCTCTTTCTGCTTCTTCTCTCTCTCTCTCTTTCTTCTCTCTCTCTATCTTTCTCTTTCTTCTCTCTCTGTCTCTCTCGGTCTTTTTCTCTCTTCTCTCTCTCTCTCTCTCTCTTTCTCTTTCTTCTCTCTCTCTCTTTCTCTTTCTTCTCTCTCTCTCTCAAGGGGTTGTTTTGAGTTGTCTTTTTAATGGGTGTTTCGACGAAGGTTATCATTCATATTTTTTTGTCAAATCTTTTCTTAGAAGAAATGACACAGGAAATGATGATTTCAATTATGATAAATAACAGCGACCATCGATTAGCCAATACGCCATATCACAGCAAATTACAATAATCGGAACTTGAAGTCACAAAAGAAAATCGTAGATAATAAGTGACCGGGTTGTCTGCAGGAATCCCATACTGTGAGTAACACATAGATATAGAATGACTGATTGATTCATAAATAGATATAAAAACCCGCACGTGTCTTCCTGGTCCCCGTGGCACACGATCATTTGTTCGTTGATTGCAACATACTATCCTGAACACAGTATCCTGTTTTAAAATATGCAAATTATACTCGGTTGCAACACATCGTGCCAGTATCATCTTGCATTTAACACAGGATATCCACCAAATATACAGCACTGTATATCAGGTAATATATCCCCATATACTTGTGATGTAAAATAAATGACCTTTCTACCCTGACTTCTGCAATGCTGCATTTGACTGTACTGCAGTGTGCTGTGGCAAATATCAACATATTAAATGTTCCAGTACTTCAATACTTGGACTCGTGCGCTGTGGTTCATGTCACAACATCAATACATTTCACAATCCAATCATATGCTGACCTTTATGATAATGATAATAGAAAAAAAAATATATAATAGTAATGATAACAAAAATAATGATGATAATAATACTACCCATCATAACAAAAACAACAATAGTAATGATAATGAAGATAATAACAATGATAGGATCAATAATACCATAACAACGATAACAATAATGATAACAACAATGCAAATAATCATCGTTATCATCATGATCACAACAACAGTGATAACAGAAAGCTATCAACTCAATAACAGCCAACCAGAACAAAGGCTCTTCCGGGGGACCAAATACCTGGAGAAATCTTAAGGTCTCCCCTGCAAAAGACCCTAAAGATCCTAAAAGACCCCAAAGACCCTAAAAGACCCTGAAGACCATAAAATACCCTAAAGACCCTAAAAGATCCTAAAAGACCCTAAAAGACCCCAAAGACCCTAAAGATCCTAAAAGACCCCAAAGCCTCTAAAGACCCCAAAGACCCTAAAAGACCCCAAAGACTCTAAAGACCATAAAATACCCTAAAAGACCCCAAAGCCCCTAAAGACCCCAAAGACCCTAAAAGACCCCAAAGACTCTAAAGACCATAAAATACCCTAAAAGACCCCAAAGACCCTAAATAACCTAAAAGACCCCAAAAGACCCCAGACCCTAAAGACCATAAAATACCCTAAAGATCCTAAAAGACCCCAAAGATCCTAAAGACCCTAAAAGACTCCAAAGACCCTAAAAGACCCCAGACCCTAAAAGACCCCAAACACTCTAAAGACCATAAAATACCCTAAAGACCCTAAAAGATCCTAAAAGACCTCAAAGACCCTAAAGACCCCCAAAGTCCCTAAAACACCCCAAAAACCCTAAAATACCCTAAAGACCCCAAAGACCCTAAAGGACCCCAAAGTCCCTAAAAGACCCCAAAGACCCTAAAGAACCTAAAAGACCCCAAAGACCCTGAAGACCCCCAAAGACCCTAAAAGACCCCAAAACCCTAAAATACCCTAAAGACCCTAAAATACCCCAAAGTCCCTAAAAGACCCCAAAGACCCTAAAAGACCCCAAAAACCCTAAAAGACCCTAAAGACCCTAAAAAGACACGGAAGTTTTGGCCCAATGGAGGACGTTGATGATATTGGTAAGTGCAAAATGTATTTGGCGATGTTACTGTGGGTGCCTCGTTATTCTGATGGTATATATATTATATATATATATATATATATATATGTATATATATATATATATATGTGTGTGTGTGTGTGTGTGTGTGTGTGTGTGTGTGTGTGTGTGTGCACATTGATATACAAATATATATAGATATTTAAGTATATATACATATGTATACATAAGTGGATATATATATATATATATATATATATATATATATATATATAATATTTATATCAGCACATTTGGACGTTGTCATGGCTACGTGAATTTAAAACCACCAACCGACGTCTCTCCGAAAAGCACTTGAAATCCTGTCGTTAACTGACCAAACCATGCCCAGTATCTTCAAACAACCCCCCCCCCCCCAAGTGATTCATTAGTTACGACAAAGACACCTAACAACGGTTCAGTACTTTAACCTTCTCACTAACTCTCCTCTGACCTCACAATCTTCCTCATACTTTCGCTTTTTTATCGTATTATTGACCTTACTTTTACTCTCCATTCGGTCCTCGTCAAAGTCTTCGAAAAGACGATGGGGGTTTCAAATGGCTGTCACTCGCTGCGTTCTTTTTTTATTTACTTGAGAGTTTATGGTGAAAAATACCTCTCTAATTGCGCCATTTTTGTTGTTGTTTACATGATACTTTGCTATCTGGATTGACGTATTGATATGATGCATAATTATCTTGTTGAAAAATGTATGAGTCTTGAATAGCTTTATAAACGTCAGAGATGTAAATATCATTTTGAAATCTGTACATTATTATATCTAATATAATAGAATAAAAATGTCACATAGAAGATTTTAATATACTTTTTGCTTGCCTTTTTTCACTACCTCGGATTTTTTTTTCTTTTGACTACGCTTTTATGATTCTCTCATTTCATAAAAAAACACATAAACTTTTATCAAAATCATATGTAATCGTGATATCTTTTGTCGTCTGCATTTAAGATCCTCGTGAAGATGACCTTGACCTTAAGTTTTATTAAAGGATGAAACGAAAAGAAAAAAATAATTTGTTCAACATCTCTATTTGCCTTCCATCGTGTCTGTTTGCTTTTACTTTTGTCTTTCTCATTTTCGTTTTTTTATGTTCCTCTTCCCTCTCTTTCTTCTTTTTTTATCATCTGTTTCTGAGCCTTGTTCTTTTCTCCATATCTTTTCTATCTTCCATCCTTATTTTATCATATTTCATGTCTTTTCTTTCACTTTCCTCCTTTTCTGTCCTCCCTTCTTATTCTTCCTGTTCTTCTTTTCTCTCCCCCCTTCCTACTCGTCCTCTTCTTTTTCTTCATCCTCCTCCTGTTCTTTTTTTTCTATCCCTCGTCCTCATCCGTATTTTTTCAATCTCTTCATTCTTCACCTTCCTTCAAACCGTTTCCTTTTACGTACGTTCGACCTTCCCCCTCCCTCCACCCCCACCCCCACCCCCACCCCCACCTCTGAATTCCTATCCGTATCCCCTCTCCTTCCTCTCTTCCTAACACACTTCCTTTTTCTCCTTCACTCTCTTCCCTTACCTCCCCGCCTTTCCTATCCCTTCCCTTCTCCCTCCACTCTCTTCCTTATCCTTCCTTATCCCCCACTTCCGTCATTCCCCTATTTTCTCCTCTCCCCTTCTAAAGCGGAGAGTCTTCCGCGTGGCTAAAAAGAAGAAAAAAGAAGAAAAAAAAATCCTGTTTTCGGCCTTTCTGCTCCTTACGGACTTCCTGGGTCGCAGTGCGTGAAGTGTGAAGTTGCCAGCTATGTCTTATCCACTCACAAATGACTTTGTTTTATATCATGCTTTGACATTCATACGTATATAACTGAGATAACATCCATCATTCGTATAAATACATATATACTTTAATATTATTACGGATGGGGGTAAAATTGTGTTGACTGATTGATAATATAGATATTTTCCCCAAATTCTTAAACTTAACGACTGAGGACTTAAAGGTACTATACTTTGGTGTAACGTGGAGGGAGATTTCAAACGTATTATAATTAGCAATAAACATCCACAACTACAAGAATACTACATGTATATGTGATTCTATGTGTGTATATGTACGTGCGAATGTGTGTGTGTGTGTGTGTGTGCGTATATATACTGATATGTATACACATTATATATAGTATGCGTATGAGCGTTGCTCATTATAATCACGCTCTTATATTATCTTTAGTTCGTTATAAATTATGAACGATGATATGATACATAAATCGTCGTGATCCGAAATTGCCTTAGAACAGAACACGTTATAAAACAAGTACATATAATTTATGTTTTGTTATATCCAAGATAATTTGCATTTAGTGTTGATAACTACTGTAAAGGCAGACATTACGTGCGTTCATGATCTCACATTTCAAAAAATAAGTGTATATTATCTCAAATTTTGTCAAGCACCCATATCATGCACACTAACGTATATCACATGAGCTCTTGCACACACATTCTGAGACATTCACATTCTCTCTCTCTCTCTCTCTCTCTCTCTCTCTATCTATCTATCTCTCTCTCCTCCTCCCTCCCTTCCTCTCTCTCTCTCTCTCACACACACACAAACAAACACACGCACGCACACACACACACTCACACACACACACACACATAAAACAAACACACATACACAAACAAACACACACACATACACACACTCAAGCAAACGTACAAAAGTGCACAGCCAAAGGAAGGTCAAGCTCAGTTTAATTCTTTAGTGGTGATGGAAAAACTACGAATATGGCACGAACACGCGAGGCTCCCGTTGCTCATGCATGTTGCACCGTGTTGCTAGACACTCACTCGAACGACGAGGAAGAGAAAGAGAGAGGGAGGGGTGGAAGGGAGAAGAGGGATAATGAGAAAGAGAGAGAGAGAGAGAGGGATGGAAGGGAGAAGAGGAATAATGAGAAAGAGAGAGAGAGGGGGGGTTAAGGGGAAGAAGATGGGGTGACGAGAGGGATTGGGGGGGGGGGGAGAGGAGAGTGAGAGAAGGAAGGAGAAAGAGAGAAGATAAGGGTGAAGAAGGGGTAACGGAGGGAGAGGTGAGGGGAGGGGGGAGGAGAAGAGTGGAAAGAAAGAAAAAACAAAGTAAGAGAAAGAAGGAAGAAGAGAGAGAGAGGTCTGAATAAGATGATGCAAGATGGGGAGCGAAGTCGGGAGAGAAAAAGAGAGAAAGAAAGAGAGCGGGAGGGAGGGAGGTTCATACAATAGTCAGAGACGTCAAGGGTACTACAAAAGCTCATATGCTTTATATATAGATGTTGTCCTGCTGCAGGATCACTACCAGTCCTGTATGAATGCAGAGTGATCTGTCACATCGAGGCACGACTCCTGCAACAGCGAGAGAATATCTGCCTCTTGATAGTTTGTTTAGACTGGCCAATCATCCGTTGATATTGCTTCGGCTGTCGATCACACTCGTCCTTGAGGCCGAAGCTCTTGCTGACAACGTGACAATTTCAGCTTGAATAAGTCCTCAATTGCTGAAAAAGATCAGTGGCAAACTTGCAGACATTGCAGTATAGGATAGAAGAAGATGGTAAGCCACTTCAGCACTAATTAAAACACACTTGATAATTATCGTCATCAACCTATAAATCACCAGACGAATTGGGGTTCTTTGGTGTCACATACGATAATAGATTGCCTTTTCGATCTCACATCGGGAAGGCAAGGGAGGCATCCAAGAACCATGCTTCACTTAGAAGAATAAGCTGCCAAGGGATACCATAGGAAGAAAACCCCCGCTTCTCAATGGAGTATTCATCTCTTGCCTGAGGCGGAGCAGCTAAAAGACAGCTCGCTTTCTTTGAAAAGAGAGCAGAGAAAAATCATCAAGAGGGGGAAACCCAGGAGCAAAAGCAATCTCCAGAGTCCCCAGCACCGAAGGGATGTGGAAGGGCTCAGCACAATGACTCCCATCCAGCTGCCACACGTGCCTCATTTGCAAGCACTAAATCAACCAGTGCAATACAGAGGACGCACCACCAGAACTGTGTAAAGTGCGCATGGCTCTACCATCATGCAGGGCAGGCCAGCACAAGAGGCCGCTTGTACCAGCTTAGACCAAATTATGGAATAAAGTTTTAGTAGATATGACAGTTATGAATGTACATGATGTATATGGTTTTAAGGTTTATACAAACGCTCTTACCATTTTTACCAATCGAAGTGACTTACATATTAGTGTGTATTTTGAAATAAATCGGGTGTAAATTTTGAAATAGCTTACTTTAACTATATAGACTTTAGCTAGAATAAAGTAGGAATAATGCATCCCACACGGCACCATTATAGCAAATAGCAATTAGATAAATAAAGGATAAAGAGAGAGAGAGAAAATAAAATAGATAGGAAGAAACAATACCGGTGAAATCTGAAGTTATTCAAGGCATATGATTCACAATATTCATCAATTATTCTGCATCATAGGCAAGATTCACGATTCACCTTATATTTATCTCCACCAAGACTACGAAGTTAATTTCCGTTTGTAGGTTTACTTTAGCGAAAAGGCAAGTAGGCAGACCATGGCCCAGGACCCAGTTGATCAGATCTTGGTGTTGAACTGGATCCGTGTCCAGGAATAGGATATTAGTTAAAGGATTCAGTGAGGGAGGAAAGAGTGAGGGGAAGGGACTTTTGGAGCGAAGGAGAGACGGAGAGAGAGGAAAGGACTGGGAGCGAAGGAGAAATGGAGAGAAAGGGTGGGGGGAGGGGATGGAGGGAAATGAGATTGGGTGAGAGGAAAGGATTTGGGGAATGAAGGAGAAATAGAGAGAAGGGAGGGGGGGGAGGGTTAAAGAGAGAGGAAAAGACTTTGGAAGCGAAGGAGAGAGAGATAGCGAGAGAGGAAAGGACTTTGGGAGCGAAGGATAAATGGAGAGAAATGGGGGGGTGGGGGGGAGGGAAAGGAGATATATCGAGAGGAAAAAACTTTGGGAGCGAGAGAGAGACAGAAAGAAGAGGAAGGGGGGAGTGGAAGGAAAGGAGAGAGAGGACTTTAGGATCCAAGGAGAGATAGAAAAAAACAAAGTTAGGGGCTGGAGGGAAAGGAGAGACAGATAGAGGAGAAAGGTGACAGAATTTACTCCACTAAATTCGTCACCGTTAGGTTGACCTCCCTCACGAAATACGACACCGAGCCGAGGACGACCTTAAGGACAAACTTGGATCCTGATGGTCCACTCCTCGAGGACTTCCTTCCTCTGTTTACACGATCCGACGTCTCTACATGCAAGACGTCCTTAGAGTGCCGGTTACTGGGTCCTTCGTTGAGACTAGTGTCTGAGGTCATGGCATCAGTCTTCCTTCCTATCTGTCTGTTCTCTCTTTCTATCTTTTGTTCTTTTGGTGTTATTCTCACTTTTGTTTACTCTCCATCTCTCTTTCTTTCTTTTGGTGTTATTCTCACTTTCTTTTGTTCTCCATCTCACTTTCTCTATCTTTTTCTTTTGCTCTCTATCTCTCTTTCTCTCCCTTTCTCTCTCTCTCTCTCTCTCTTTCTCTCAATCTCTCCCCCCCCTCTCTCTCTCTCCCTCTCTCTCTCTCTATCTTTCTTTCCCCCTCCTCTCTCTCTCTTTCTCTCTCTCTCTCCCCCCCCCCCCTCTCTCTCTCTCCCTCTCCCTCTCTCTCTCTCTCTCTCTCTCTCTCTCTCCCCCACCTCTCTCTCACGTGAAGATCCTCTGGAATCTCATGGCGATGATTCACGATGATATGCCAGACTCTAGAATGATTCATGGCTATTCATTTACACACTTTGGGATCATATGAATCATAATCTATCCTTGTGATAAAAAAAAGATAAATAAAAAAAATAAATAAAAAATAAAAACCTTTGAAATTCAAATGTTAAGGCTTCCAAGACTTCATATTTTAAAACTTACAAAACTTCAAAATGTTTAAACTTACAAATTTCAAATGTTTAAACTTACAAAACTTCAAATGTCAAAACTTTCAAAAAATTAAATGTTATAATTTGTAAAAAATCAAGTGTTATAACTTACAAAACTTCAGATGTTAAAACTTACTAAAACTTCAAATGTCTAACCCTAAAAAACTCTAAACTGACAAATTTCAGCATTTCAATTGTACAATATGTTCAAACCTACTAAGTTTCAAATCTTCGAGCTTACGAAACTTCAAACATTGGAAATAATCGAGTTACAGAGGTTTAAAACTACGACAGTGAACCTTCAAACTTCCGTAATTTCTGAGGTTCAAAACTCCAAGATTTCAAACGTTTAAAACTACTATATTTCAAACATTCAAAATGACAATATTTCAAACATTCAAAATTACAAAAATTCAACCGTTCAAAATCACAACAATTCAAACAATCAA
>NW_028234439.1:1947193-1949693 GCF_977035675.1 Penaeus japonicus
AGCGTATTTGCACCTACTTGTTTTTCATTTGATATTCGTATGCATGTAAGTACCTGTGTGTGATATTAAATCTTTGCATGAACCTTTACATTTCTCTTTGTTCATATCAACAAAACAAAAGAACACATACTTACACACACCAAGAAACACTAAATAGCAAAAACGAATAAATGAAATACAAATAAATATTAATTTTCCTTGCTCAGTTCGATACAGGATTCACGATATTTAAATCCAAGAGAAACAATATATTATCGAAGTAAATTCTTAATTCCACTTATTATTCATACTCATTCCATGTTGCAGGCCATGTTGCAGATGGACTAGCGGACCTTGGGCGGACTGATTGTGAATGATTAAGCACGTTTCAATATTCACTTCTGTTTGTTCCTTTTTCGGCGATGGAAAAGCTTGTCTTTCTGTTGCGAGTCTACGTCTAAGTAAGTTTGTTTTTCTCATTTCATGTGTTTCTGTTCATAATATATATATGTATATATATATATATATATATATATATATATATATATATATATACATATATATATATAATATATATTATATATATTATATATACACACCACATATATATATATATATATATATATATATATATATATATATATATATATATATATATACATATTATATATAATATATATATATATATATATATATATATATATATATATATATATTTACATATATATATAATATATATATATATATATATTATATACACTAAACACATATATATATAATATGTGTATGCTATATGTATGTACGATATATATATTATATAATATATTATATATATATATATATATATATATATATATATATATATATATACACTCACACAGACACACACACACACACAAATGTGTGTGTGTGTGTGTGTGTTTATGTATGTACATTTACAAATATATATCTACATGCATATACACAAAATAGCTGATTAACTTTATACATAAGCTAAGTATTGCAGCCAATCAATAAAATAAATTATTCACCAATATTCTCGCAATATTGACAGATCCATATCAGTCGGCCATTTATTTCAAGCAACCCCGTTAAAATCTTGTTACCTTTCAAAGCGTTGTGACTTTGGTCGGGGTCAGTGCGTTTACGAAAGCACAGCAGTTTGCACTCAAGAACCTAGCAATCCTCACCCAAAGCATGATTCGGCGTTGATCCCGGGGTTAAACTGCAGCCAGCTTGATTTCCAATCGAAGTGAGCTGCGTTTTTCTATGTTGTTTTTCGTGAGTTAGTTTGGCCTCATGCATGAACACTCGTCAGTATCTTGTGCATCTCTCTTCAACCGGCATGAAAACTCAATTTTTATTACTCTATGTATTGATTCATGCATAAATACGCACAAACACACACACACACACACACACACACACACATATATATATATAGATATATTTATATCTATATATATGTATATATATATATATATATATATATATATATATATATTTTATATATTATATATTTATATCTATATATATGTATATATATAGGTGTATATATATAATATATATATATATATATATATATATATAGATATATATATATATATATATATATATATATACGTGTGTGTGTGTGTATGTATACATATATATATATTTATTTATTTATACATTCTTACCTTCTCCCCATTTTGTATACATTCTATATTCCATTCATATTTTAGTGACGGTTTAAGAGACACGGAGACTCACGACCAACGAGCGACTTCTTTGTTAGTCCGAGATCCCGACCTCGTGGTGTGGAAAATAGTTGCCGAGGATAATGTACTTAAACTTACCTTGAAACTTAACCCTTGGATTCAGCCTATATATATAGGTTATTCACCCAAGCCCTCCGCCAACCCAGATACTCCACCCTCGAAATCTGCTTATCCAAGGGAACTGTGATATGGATAACCTTTACCTATATGTTACATCGGCTTATCAAGCTTCTGTGAACTTGAGTGTTTCATTCTAGCTTCGAACCAGATTTTGCTTTTATCGTCTTATCAGCTGGAATTAGGAAGCCTAACCAAAGTTATAATGCTTTGAAATGTGACAAGATTTTAACGGGGTTGCTTCAAAGGTATTATTTTTTATTTAAAGACTGATATGGATCTGTTGTAACAAAAACTAGATACAGGTCATTTGTTTTAGTTATATCAGACTTAATTTTAGTCAGTATTTCGAGAATGATGATAATTTTGTTATTTTTATTGTGTTTCGTATGTTAGTTGTTCGAGTCAGTTCCGCTTATGCATGTGGTGAGCGGGTCTTTATATGAATAATTCTTGGTTTTGAATTATTCTTTTCTTCAATCTCACTTCTATTTATACTATGAAGTGTTACGCAAAAGAGTGTGCGTGTGCGTGTGCGTATGTATCAATAACAGTAGCTCATAGACATTGATGCGCATTTGAGATTAAACTATAGGTTCTCATCATCAAAATAAGGAAAAAATAGCTTATTATTTTGTCAGTAT
>NW_028234439.1:1977200-1982200 GCF_977035675.1 Penaeus japonicus
CCCAGAAGGACCCTTTATCTCGACCCCATCTCGTCCTCTCATTAACCTTCCACTTTGTCCCTTTATTAGATTACATAGTGCCATAGATTAATGGCAAATCCCCCCATACGCAGAAGATCATTGAGGGGCGATCTATCTGCGGGGCTTTGTACAGGGGTCCAGCGGGGTCATTTAGAACTCATCATGGATAGGAGGAAGATGATTACTGTGACGAGAAAATTGACGTCGAGCAGAACAAGGTAGGTGGTGAGAGACGGACCGGACCGATCGCTGGAGGGACGTTGAAGGGGCCGTGGTGGTAATGATGAGGGATCATGGTTTTAGCGGACGATGAGGCATGGGGGGAGGGGGGTATGTGTGGGGGCGTGTGGGGGTGGGGGGTATGCCTATGGTAATGAGTCGAGTCTTGTGTGGAGGCACGTTTGGTCGTCGCCTGTGGGAGGTGCAGCTTGCTTGGCGACACGACGGTGGAGGTGGCGCGACAGGTGGAGTCGTCGTGGCGGGAGGGCCGAGGAAGACGAAGAACTAAGAAAAAAGGGATTTAGGGGAGAGAGAGAGGGAGGGAGGGAGGAGGGAATTAATGAAGGAAGTAAGGAAGGGAAAGAGGAAGAGGAACTTGCAAGGAGAGGACTTCGAGTAGGTATCTGAGGGAGGAAGGGAGGGAGGGAGGGAGGAAAGAAAGAGCTTGCAAGAACGAGGACTAAGAGGAGGCATCTGAGGGAGGGAGAGAGAGGGGGGGGGAGGGAGGGAGGGAGGAGGGAATTAATGAAGGAAGTAAGGAAGGGAGAGAGGAAGAGGAACTTACAAGGAGAGGACTTCGAGTAGGAATCTGAGGGAGGAAGGGAGGGAGGGAGGAAAAAAAGAGCTTGCAAGAACGAGGACTAAGAGGAGGCATCTGAGGGAGGGAGAGAGAAAGAGAGAGGGAGAGAGAGAGAGAGAGAGAGAGAGAGAGAGAGAGAGAGAGAGAGAGAGAGAGAGAGAGAGAGAGAGAGAGAGAGAGAGAGAGAGAGAGAGAGAGAGAGGAAGGGAGGGAAGGAGAGAGGGAGGGAGAAGAGCTTGCAGGGAGGAAAGGCGACACGGCTAATGAACACTCTGCCGACACTATAAGCTTCGCCGGCAAGAAATTATCCTGATATAGATTCCACGACGAGGATGAAGGTTCTCATGACGTTGCATGTGACCCTGAAGTGAGGGACTTTTCTCCTGCGCCTCCTCCGCTTCCCCTCGCTTTCCTCTCCTTCCTCTTCTCTTTCTTCTTCTTCTTCTTCTCTTTCTTCTTCTTTCTTCTTCTTCTTCTTCTTCTGCTTTCTTCTTCTTTTTCTACTGTGTTCTTCTTCTCTTTCTTCTTCTTCTGCTTTCTTCTTCTTCTCTTTCTTCTTCTTCTTCTTCTCTCTTCTACTTTCTTCTACTTTCTTCTTCTCTTTCTTTTTCTTCTTCTTTATCCATATTTTTTTTTCTTCTTCATCATCTCTCTCTATATATCTTTTTCCTACTCCTCCTTCTTTTCTCTTCCTCTTCCTTTTCCTCCATCTCCACGTCTTTCTCCTCTTCCTTTATTTTCTTTTTTCTTCTTCTCTTTCTTCTTCTAATTGCCATTCCCTGTCCTCCTCCTCTTCCTCCTCCATCTCAACCTCTTTCTCTTGCTCCATCCCCCTCCTCCTTTTTCCTTCTCTTCATCCTCCTCCCCCTCTACCTCCTCTTCCTCCACCTCTACCACCTCCTCTCCCTCTTCCTCATCCTCGCCCCCCGCTCTTCCTCCTCCTCCTCCTCCTCCCCCTCCCCCTCCCCCTCCTCCTCCTCTACCTCGACCTTTTACTCCGCCTATACCTCCTCCTCCTCTGCCTCCCCCTCTTCCTCCCCCTCCTCCTCATCCTCCCCCTCCTCCTCCTCTACCTCGACCTTTTCCTCCGCCTGTACCTCCTCCTCCTATGCCTCCCACTCCTCCCTCTCCTCCTCCCCCTCTTCCTCCCCCTCCCATTCCTCCCTCTCCTCCCACTCCCCCTCCTTCTCCCCATCCCCCTCCCCCTCCTCTGCCCCCTCCCTCCCACTCCTCCTCCTCCCCCTCCGTCTCCCCCTCTTCCTCCTCTTCGACCTCCACCCCCCACAAGGTTTGCATCGCCTGACCAGCCTCGCTTAGAATGCACGGGAGGTCCTCGAGCGTACGTGCTGAATCCTCGCTGCCTCCTCCTGGCGTCCTGTGTGACGTCGGGAGATCTCGGAGGAACTTCGGTCCGTCATAAAATTGATAAGGAATCGCCATCACGCTATTGAATCTTTGCCTTCTTTTCTTCTCCTCTTTTTCCTTTTTAATCGTTATATTCTGAGAGTTTTTCTTTTTCGTCGTCCTTTTCTTTTTCGTCATATTTTTTTTTCTTTATCTTTTCATCTTCACCTCTTATTATTATTATTATCATTACCTTTATTATCATTGTTATTATTATTTTCTTTTTCTTCATCATCTTTTTCTTTTTTCATTTTCTTTATTTTCTACTTCTTCTTCTCTTTCTTTTTTTTTCTTCTTCTTCTTCTCTCTCTTCCTCTTCTCTTTCTTCTTCTCTTTCCTCTTCTCTTTCTTCTTCTTCTTCTCCTTCTTCCTCCTCCTCCTCCTCCTCCTTTTCATCCTCCTCCTCTTCTCAAAACCAGCCCACGACAATGCAACATCTTTGCCAATTCACTGATTTATTTGCTGGTAGTTAGGGAAAATCCCGGAATGAAAACTGCCACGGCTTATGATCAGCAAACAAACAGACGCTTAACGAGGGTCTTCCGACCTTATTTGACCTGACCCCAACCCCTTGGAGTCTAGAAAACACAAATATAACCAAACGTAACTATGTGTAATCTATCCTTATTAAGGGACGTATTTTATGTAAGTGTGACCTTAAGTATGCAGATAATATTCGTGTGCAACATCGTAAGTGGTTTGGGAGGCAACCTTGTGGACTGTTTGCAAACATGATGCAAGTTGAATATAATGAAATGTTTTTTTGTTTTTGTTTTTGTGTGAATGTTTATAATGAAAGCTTTTTGTTAAACAGGTTCTTTTCATAGATTCAAGTTGAATATAATGAAATGTTTTTTTGTTTTTGTTTTTGTGTGAATGTTTATAATGAAAGCTTTTTGTTAAACAGGTTCTTTTCATAGATTTATCCTTTATTGTTCAATAAAGGATGAATATAAATGAGAAATTGTAGATTATCATTTTAAAAAAATCGAATGATAATAGACACAGACGATAAAGATGAATTATGAAAAATGTATAAATGAAAAGAAAATTAATAGAGAAATTTAATGAATAGTTAGATGAGAAAATGTTGTGTGCAATGAGTTGCATCGAATAAACTTAATAAGTTTTTTACTTATCATTGCAACAGTGGGATAGATCGTCAAGGAAGAAGGAAGAGGAAGAAGAGAAAAAGGAAGAAGAAAGGAGGAAGAGGGAGAAAAAAAGATGGGAAAAGAGAAATAGTAAAGGAGAATATAATAATAAAAAATAAAAAGAGAGAAGAAAGAAATAAAGAAAGATGAAAATGAGCAAAAAGAGAAAGAGGGAAATATGAAGAAAAAGAAAGAAAGAAAATTGAAAAAAGAGAGAAACAATTCGAAAAAGGAGAACAATAATAAATATAATAATAAAGATGAAGAAGAGAAAAGAACGAAATCGAAGAAAGAACAGTTAAATAATAAGAAAAGTAGGAGAAAAGAAGACAAAAGAAAAAGAGTAGAATAAGAAAGGAAAATAGAATAAAAAGATTGGAAAAAAAAGAAAAAAAAGAACAAGAACAGGAAAAGGAAGTCAAGAACAAGAATAAAAAGGAGAAGACGTAATACCAAGAAAATAGATAGAGAATAAAAAAAAAAGAAAAAAAGACAAAACTAAGAACAAGAAGAAATAAATAAAACAAAGGAATAACAATAATATAACAACAAAAAGAACAAAGAACAGCAATAACAAGAACAAAGAACAAGAAGAATAAAGAACAAAGAACAACAATAACAAGAACAAAGAACAGCAATAACAAGAACAAAGAACAACAATAACAAGAACAAAGAACAGCAATAACAAGAACAAAGAACAACAATAACAAGAACAAAGAACAACAATAACAAGAACAAAGAACAGCAATAACAAGAACAAAGAACAAGAAGAACAACAACGAAGAAAAGGCAAAGAGATAATGAAGAGAGTATGAGCCGACAGAAAAGAAAAACCTCAATCGCCATGGAGGTTATTGGGAATGGTCGGGCGGGGAGTCAAGGGGTTAATGGGTACGCGCAAACAGCCACAAGGAAAGTGTCTGGGCGAAGGAGGAATGAAGAGAGAACGAGGAAAAGAAGGAGGTGGAGGAGGAGGAAGAGGAGGAAAAATGATGATGATGAGGGTGAGGAGGTGTGTAGGAAGGGGGAGGAGGAGGAGGGAGGGAAGGAGGTAGGGAGAAAGAGGGTGATAGAGAGAGAGAGAGAGAGAGAGAGAGAGAGAGAGAGAGAGAGAGAGAGAGAGAGAGAGAAAGAGAGAGAGAGAGTTATAAAGAAAGAAAGCGAATGATATAATTAAGAAGAAAGAGAGGGAGAAAGGAAGTTTAGTGATAGAAAGTTATCACACCAACACAATAATAAACGTCTAGGTTAGTGAGTGGTGAATGATCGGTGTGTGACCGAAACAAAATGATATACCTTATCACAGAAGCAAAAGAGGTTGGAGAGAGTCTGGTAGGTATCACACCAGTGCATGCTTAATCCAAGGTGACTGGCAACACCTACCTAGGTATCTGTTTTCTCTCTCTCTCTCTCTCTCTGTCTCTGTCTCTCTTTCATTTTTTCTCTCTCTTTCATTTTCTCTCTCTCTCTCTCCCACTCTCTCTCTCTCTCTCTCTCTCTCTCTCTCTCTCTCTCTCTCTCTCTCTCTCTCTCTCTCTCTCTCTCTCTCTCTCTCTGTCTCTCTCTCTCTCTCTTTCTCTCTCTCTCTCTCTCTCTATCTCTCTCTCTCTCCTCTCTCTCTC
>NW_028234439.1:1987200-2007200 GCF_977035675.1 Penaeus japonicus
AAAGGGGAAAAAAAAAGGAAAACACACAAATGTGTTAACACGTGCGTGGGCTTTCCTGTTTTTAGATCTGTTGTTTTATTTGCATAGAATACAATATATTGTTTACTTTTGGGCCGTAGCAATTCAGTGAAAGGCCTACTTGTGCTGTAACCATTATCCGGTTGCATCTTGCATGTGGCGAACTTGCAGGATAAGATCAAATGTCTACTTCTGCCACATAGTTATAACCACCATTCACATGCATATTGCGTGTGATTAACAGAACAGCTCTCATGCAAACTGCAACTAAGTACATCTACAAAGACCTCTGCATGACCATGGTAATCGGATACTCCTTCCTCATATTCTACTCCTTTTATTGTTATTGCTACCTCTCTTTTGCATGATGAAAGCGAAGCGTACCTTGTGCATGGCAACTGGGATGCTCTCCCCCTGCATGATAAGTGAAGTGTGTCAGTTGCTCATGGTGAATAAAATATTTCCAAGTGTCATCTCGCTCTTCTCTCCGTCTCGAGTACCACGAGGAAGGCAGGTCAGGAGATAAAAAGGGGAATGAAACAACTAAAGAAAAACAAAGAAAGATATAAATTTCGAAGCACATTATCAAAAGACTTCTTTCATCTGTCGTTGTAATGATTAAATAGTTCATGCATATAGGTAGATAGGTAGATCAAACGAAGCAAAAGCACATCAACGTGTGATAAAGAAAAAACAGAAAAAAAAAGAAAAAAAAAAAAACAGTGCAAAAGGAAGTTTTAAAAATCACGGCATTTCTGGCGATATTATGTTCATCTTCAGGACCTTGTGCTCGAAATGTCACGAGTTTGGCGTTTTCACTTCTCACCGTGACTGTGTTTCGTTTCATAAGAATCTCTTTGCTCAACTCACGTGTTCGGGTTTATATGCTTATGAAAGAAGAAGAAATAACAGAACGTGCGTGAGAGAGAGAGAGAGAGAGAGAGAGAGGGGGAGGGAAGGAGGGAAGAAGGGAGATAGAGAGATAGAGAAAGAGTGAGAGAGAGAGTAGGGAAGGAAGGAGGGAGGAGGAAATAGGGAATGAAGGGAAAGAGAAAGAGTTCAATAGAAAAGAGGAGAGAGAGAGATATATATAAAGAGAAGGGGAGGAGAGAGAGAGAGAGAGAGAGAGAGAGAGAGAGAGAGAGAGAGAGAGAGAGAGAGAGAGAGAGAGAGAGAGAGAGAGAAAGGGGGATGAAGAGAAAGAAGGGAAAGAGAGAGAATTAAAGAGAAAAGATATGAGAGAGAGAGAAAGAGAGAGAGAAAGAGAGAGAGAGAGAGAGAGAGAGAGAGAGAGAGAGAGAGGCTCCGTGTTTATCCACCTGATGATCTGGAAATCACGTGCCTGCTGTATTAGTCTCGATCATTGTATATCGGAGGCTAAAACAAGAAACGAGAGAGCGACAGCGTATGACCTTGACCCAACTAAGGTCACTTACTAAACAGCAGCGGTTTACGAGGTTAATTCCCTCTACGCTTTATGTAGATTCGATGTAGCTGCAATTAAAACACATTATATCACTCAGCATGTCTCTTTTTAGTTATGTTGTCTCATTTAACACATAGAAAAGATGCTAAACTTAGGTATCCGCCGTATTTCTAGTAATTTTCGTTCCGTGGTTTCTGCCGTCGTATTGTTTTCGCTTCGTCCATTTCACGAAATTTCACTCAGTCCAGACGCCTTTCACGAAATTTCACTCAGTCCAGACGCTTTTCACGAAATTTCACTCAGTCCAGATGCCTTTCACGAAATTTCGCTTCGTATAGACGCATTTCACGAAATTTCATTCAGTCCAGACGCATTTCACGAAATTTCGCTTCGTATAGACGCATTTCACGAAATTTCACTCAGTCCAGACGGATTTTACGAAATTTCACTTAGTCTAAACGCATTTCGCGAAATTTCACTCAGTCCAGACGCATTTCACGAAAAATTATTGGAATGATTGTCACGCCCTTCGTCTGGGCTATCGTTGACGAAGGCGAGTGCACAAAAATTAAAAGTATTACGGTATTATTAAGTATTATTAAGTATTATCGTCCTTCGAGCCTTCCGTGGGTCGTATCGGTACAATGGCCATGATATTGGTAAAGGACCTAGGTATATGGTAATCAAATATATTACCTGGCTAACGCGAAAACAAAACACAAAAATAAGAAATAACTGATTCTCACACGGACAAAAACAAAACAAATATCGGATAATCACATATACAAAAACAAACAAACAAATATCTGATACTCACATATACAAAAACAAACAAACAAATAACTGAACACATATTCAAAATAAGAGGAATAGTCAATGAACACACACAGACACATACATACACATACATACACACAAATACAAACTCTCCTTTAAGTGTTATCAACTGAAACTTTTTCTGAGTGCAATGCCAGACGGCTATGACGTCACAAAAGCCCGCATGATTTTTTGCAAGAAAATAAAATCATTACTATATTTTACAATACATCTTCGGCATGTGTCTGGATATGAAATGATAATAGTATTGAAATTCCCTTACAATTCCATTATATTTATACCATTACCATCGTACTAAAAAAATTAACTCCCATTCTATAGATTTTATTTACGTAATTATCTATTAACACATCTCATTTACATATCAATTTACTCATTTGTTTACATATACGTCTCTAGTTTCACATTAGATATACATATATTTCGACCTTTGCTAAAACGACAGCTTCGTGGTGGTTAAGCAGTGACATTTTGCAAGAGTCCTGTCATGTTTAGTATAAGGACGTAATACCACTAGTACATGGAGCAGGATCAGGAGTAGGATTGGAAACAGGATTAGAAAACCTTTAACAGAAACAGGATGAGGGCGAGTAGGAGGTGGGTACTTGTGCTCCTAACTTATTCTAACCTTCTCTAACTTAAACTAAACTAGTCGAACCTAGCCTTGCTTAAACCTAACGGAACCTATCCTAGGCACCCCTGGATTATCCAGCATCAAAAACTAAACTTCTGTCTTTGCTCTCTTCAAAAACAAAACTAAACTAGAATGGTCTAGTTTACACTGGAGAACATGAGATTCTATACACCTCCGCTTGCTTGCCTTTGCAATATATGTATATATATATATATATATATATATATATATATATATATATATATATATATATATATATATATATATATATTTATATATTGTGTGTGCGTGTGTGGAGAGAGAGAGAGAGAGAGAGAGAGAGAGAGAGAGAGAGAGAGGTGAGAGGTGAGAGGTGAGAGAGAGAGCGAGAGTAAAAGAGAGAAAGAAAGAAAGAGAAAGAGAGAGAAAGAGAGAGAGAGAGAGCGAGAGTAAAAGAGAGAAAGAAAGAGAGAGAGAGAGAGAGCGAGAGTAAAAGAGAGAAAGAAAGAAAGAGAAAGAGAGAGAAAGAGAGAGAGAGAGATGAAGTGAGAGAGAGAGGTGAAGTGAGAGAGAGAGAGAGAGTAAAAGAGAGAGAGAAAGAAAGAGAGAAAGGGTAGAGAAAGAGAGAGAGAGAAAGAAAGAGAGAAAGAGAGAGCGAGAGAGAGCGAAAGAGCAAAAGGCAAACAGACAGACAGACAAAAACAGAAAGACACTGATTGGCGGCTCGCAAACATCAACCAAATCAGCTGTTTTTTTTGTTTTTTTTTTCCTGCAACCTCTGGCATCTGCGTCGCTGCCACTTCTGATCCGTCTGACAATAAAGATTCTTCAGGAGATCTGTCACTCTGACACTCAAGTGAACCGGTGGATCAGACAAGGTCAGCTGACGCACACGAATACACGTACACATGCACGCGTATTTGCATGCACATAACACACAAGCATATGCATGTACACATACACACGCATAGAAATATTTACATACATACATACGCACAGACACATACACAAAGACACACACACACAAACATACAAACAAACAAACACATACACACAAACAAATAGAAAAATCGACAAACACACGCAAACAAACACATACACACAAACAAACAAGTAAACAAACAGAAAAATGGACAAACATACACGCAAACAAACACATACCCACAAACAAACAAGCAAACAAACAAACAGAAAAATGGACAAACACACAAGCAAGCAAACAAACACATACACACATACGAACACCAAAAAACACTTCATGAATAACACAAACAAACAAAAAAAAAATATCAGTCGGATCACTGACTTATTAATAACATACAAGTCTTTCATCTGCTCAAAAGACAGGTTCTGAGGATGCCTTAGCAATAATAGGTAACATCTATTTCTTTAATTCATAGGCAATACAAGAGAGGAAATTTATAAGGTCACATGTCTATACGGACACTCGATTGTGACGCTTCATATAGAGATAAATTAGATGGATAGATTGGTAGGAGAGATTGGTAGACATGTGGCTATGTGTGTGTTTGTGTGTGTGTGTGTGTGTGTGTGGGTGGGTGGGTGGGTGGGTGAGAGAGAGAGAGAGAGAGAGAGAGAGAGAGGAAAATTAGAGAAGAGAGAAAAAAAAACAAGTTATTGTAATACCAGTCTCTCTCTCTCCCTCTCTCTCTCTCTCTCTCTCTCTCTCTCTCTATCTATCTATCTATCTATCAATTTATCTATCTATCTATCTATCTATCTATCTTTCTCTCTCTCTCTCTCTCTCTCTCTCTCTCTCTCTCTCTCTCTCTCTATATATATATATATATATATATATATATATATATATATATATATATATATATATATATATAGATAGATAGATAGATAGATAGATAGATAGATAGATAGATATAGATATATATCTGCCTATCTATCCATCTATCTGCTCCTTTCCCTATTATCAATACATCAAACAGCTCCCGTCGCCGCCGTGAAAGCAATTAAAATGCTCTGTGAGTTACATGATATGCATGACTGGTGTGCGTAAAATAGACACACACACACATACGCCCACGTACACTACACGTACACGCACACACATACACACACAAACGCACACTCACATATTCTCTCTGCTTCCCTCACCCCATCTCATGTACCCTTTGACCTCGACCTCCTCCTCCTCCTCCTCCTCCTCCTCCTACCACCTCTTCTTCTTCCTCCTCCTCCTACTCCTCCTACCTCCACCTCCTACCACCTCCTCCTCCTCCTCCTCCTCCTATCACCTCCTTCTCCTCCTCCTCCTCCTACCACCTCCTCCTCCTCCTCCTCCTACTCCTCCTACCTCCACCTCCTCCTCCTTCCCCAACTTCCTCCCTACCTCCTCCTCCTTCTCCTCCTCCAGTTACCTCCTCCTTCCTATATCCTCCTCCTCCTCCTTCATTCTCCAACCCCAACACAAGACCCTAAAACACAAGACCCTAAAACACAAGACCTAAAACACAAGACCCTAAAACACAAGACTTTAAAACACAAGACCTAAAACACAAGACCCTAAAACACAAGACTTTAAAACACAAGACCCTAAAACACACGACCCTAAAACACAAGACTTTAAAACACAAGACCCTAAAACACAAGACCCTAAAACACAAGACTTTAAAACACAAGACCCTAAAACACGAGACCTAAAACACAAGACTTTAAAACACAAGACCCTAAAACACGAGACCCTTAAACACAAGACCTAAAACACAAGACTTTAAAACACAAGACCCTAAAACACGAGACCCTAAAACACAAGACCCTAAAACACAAGACCCTAAAACACAAGACCCTTAAACACAAGACCTAAAACACAAGACCCTAAAACACAAGACCTTAAAACACAAGACCCTAAAACACAAGACCCTAAAACACAAGACCCTAAAACACAAGACCCTAAAACACAAGACCCTAAAACACAAGACCTTAAAACACAAGACCCTAAAACACAAGACCCTAAAACACAAGACCTAAAACACAAGACCTAAAACACAAGACCCTAAAACACAAGACCCTTAAACACAAGACCCTAAAACACAAGACCCTAAAACACAAGACCCTAAAACACAAGACCCTAAAACACAAGACCTAAAACACAAGACCTAAAACACAAGACCCTAAAACACAAGACCCTAAAACACAAGACCCTAAAACACAAGACCTAAAACACAAGACCCTAAAACACAAGACCCTTAAACACAAGACCCTAAAACACAAGACCCTTAAACACAAGACCTAAAACACAAGACCCTAAAACACAAGACCTTAAAACACAAGACCCTAAAACACAAGACCTAAAACACAAGACCCTAAAACACAAGACCCTAAAACACAAGACCCTAAAACACAAGACCCTAAAACACAAGACCCTAAAACACAAGACCTTAAAACACAAGACCCTAAAACACAAGACCCTAAAACACAAGACCTAAAACACAAGACCTAAAACACAAGACCCTTAAACACAAGACCTAAAACACAAGACCTAAAACACAAGACCCTAAAACACAAGACCCTAAAACACAAGACCCTAAAACACAAGACCTAAAACACAAGACCCTAAAACACAAGACCCTAAAACACAAGACCCTAAAACACAAGACCCTAAAACACAACACCCGAACACAAGACCCTAAAACACAACACCCGAACACAGCACCCAAACACAAGACCCTAAAACACAAGACCCTAAAACACAACACCCGAACACAACACCCTAAAACACAACACCCGAACACAAGACCCTAAAACACAACACCCGAACACAACACCCTAAAACACAACACCCGAACACAACACCCTAAAACACAACACCCGAACACAACACCCTAAAACACAACACCCGAACACAACACCCTAAAACACAACACCCGAACACAACACCCTAAAACACAACACCCGAACACAACACCCTAAAACACAACACCCGAACACAAGACCCCGAACACAACACCCGAACACAGGACCCTTAAACACAAGACCCTAAAACACTCTCGGCTCGTCCTTACCTCTCTTGGCGTCGGCGTTTGCGTTCTCGTCGGTTTGGGCGAAGTCGGGGTCGTCGACGTCGAAGAGAATGGAGTCCTCGTAGAACATGACGTCGGTCATGGCAGGGACGAGGGAGACTCAGGGATGGGGTTGACTCACGGACGAGGGAGACTCAGGGGCGAGGAAGACTCAGGGGCGAGGGTGACTCAGGGACGAGGGTGACTCAGGGGCGAGGGTGACTCAGGGGCGAGGTTGACTCACGGACGGGATTGACTCAGGGGCGGGATTGACTCACGGACGGGGTTGACTAAAGGACGAGGGTGACTCAGGGACGGGGTTGACTCAGGGACGAGATTGACTCACGGACGAGGGTGACTTAGGGACGAGATTAATTCAGGGCCGAGATTGACTCAGGGACGAGATAAACACAGGGGTGAGATTAACACAGGCACGAAACCAACTTAGGGTCGTCTCTCTTCGCTCTGTGGCTGCAGTCTTTTTATGGCTCTCTGATTTTTGTAGAGATACGAGGACGAAAACGTTATTTGTCGCGCGTTACGTATGTATGTATGTATGGTGGCGGTGGCGGTGTCTTTCCCAAGCGGGTGATGGCGGGAAACTGGCGCCGAAGGGAAGGTGGGCGAAAGACTTGGCTCTCACACGCCCACCGAGGCCATTCACGGCCTTAAGGCGCCCCCCTCTCCCCTCGTATACCCCTCTATCCCCCCTCCCCCCTCTTCCCCCCCCTCGAGAGACACAGACACATACTCTCCTGTCACCCACCAAATTTGTTTCTCGACCCCTCCCCCCCTCCCCCCTTCCCCCTCCCTCCGGATACATAGACACATACTCTCCTGTCAGCCGTCAGATCTGTTCCTCCCCCTCCTATCACCCCTCAGCCCCCCCCCCCACACTTTCTCTAAGGAACACAGAGACATATATCCTCTGCTAACTTCTGCCCTTAGACAAACAACCATACATATAGACGCATTCTCCTATCACCTTACTCAATCCCCTAAACCTCCCCTAAACCTGCCAAACATACACATTCTTCTATTACCCTACCCCCTCCCCCCACCCTCCATCCACTACGTCCCTCCTCAGACACACAGACAGACAGACACATGCTATCCTACCCCGAGACAGATACAGACAAATGCTCACTTGTCACACGCTAATTTTGCTCCTCCACCTTCCTCCCTGTCCACTCCTCCAGAAACACACGTATGCACACTCACTTGTCCTACTTCCCAACCTTTTTACTCCCTGCCACTCGCAAACAGACGCACACACTCACACACACTCACACACACACACACACACACACACACACGCACACACACACACACACACACACACACACACACACACACACACACACACACACACACACACGATAGACGCAAATTTACACTCTTCTGTCTCTCTAGCCTACCCCATGCCCCCTAAACGCACAGACAGACACAGACACATTCCGGTCCCGCTACCTTACCCCGTACGCAACAGATACAGATATATACAGACGCAGACACCCCGTACCCATAGATACAGACGCACTCTACTAGTCCCGTACCTCACTCCAGACGCACACAGACACACAGACACACAGACACTCCTCTTCCTTCACCCCGAGCTCCCAAGACACACACAAACACAGACACCCAGACACTCACCCGACGCCTCCGTCAGACAAACACAGATAAGCGCACCTCACCGTCACCTGCCAAATCCTCTCCTGGTCAGCTTGTCATCATCTTATTTCTTTTAGTTTCGGGGGTTTAAGGAATAGTGAAGGATGCGTTACAAACCCATAGTTATTCATTCTAACACTAGATGTATTCGGTATGGCAGGAGTAAAAGAGTGAGAGATGATAATAAGTAGGATTATGATTTCCGAAGGATGCGCACCTCGCTGGCAATGATCTATTTGGTCAAGGTGACTTGGCCAAGGTTCCTGTGACTAACCATTCACTTACCGTTCTACCCTCGTCGTGCCCGCGTGGGATACCACACCATTTGCAATTCCTGCCTCATTAATCGTACATTCTTTTCTCTTCTTTCTCACTCCTTCACTCCTGCTCCTAAACCCTCTAGTACCCACATAACTCCTCCTACCCCTCTTTCTCCCAGGTACCCTTGTCAATCATACCATTCACACGTCATCATCTCCACGGTTGTCAATATGTGACGTTCCACTACCATTCACACCTCGGAACTGTTACCTTTACTACTAGATACCAGCTGTCCTCTCATTCAACATCTAGCCTCGCCACGTCTCTTCATTGCCACTCATTCACGCTTGACTGGGTTATACTAATCACTTTTACGTGGATGTTTACTTTTTTTCACTCGCGTTGTTTATTATTGACAAACAAAATCATCAAATTATCAACGCTACCGCCCTAATCTCCAGACATGTATTTTTAGCTCATTATACACGCTTCTCTATAACTTTTTCTTGTCAATTTCATTCCCTGAACATGACCACAGCCCTAATCTTAATGTTTGTATCTGACCACAGCTTAAAATTCGTATCTGACCAAAAGTTAATATTTATATCTGACAAACAGCTAATGTTCGTATCTGACCACAGTTTAATAATCGTAATTGACCACAGCTTAATATTCGTAATTGACCACAGCTTAATATTCGTAATTGACCACAGCTTAATATTCGTAATTAACCACAGCTTAATATTCGTAACTGACCACAGCTTAATATTCGTAATTAACCACAGCTTAATATTCGTAATTAACCACAGCTTAATATTCGTAATTGACCACAGCTTAAAGTTCGTATCTGTCCTCTAAGTGTCCACAGATAATAGCTGTGCCAATGCAGATTGTGACGTCGCTGCAGTGTGGCTATCCTCTTTAAAGTACACTTGGGAATTTCATGCATTTGTTTGTGTCACTTTTACAGCAAAGAGAAAAAGTGAAAGAGAGGGGACGTGTAAGGGGTGAAGAGAGAGAGAGAGAGAGAGAGAGAGAGAGAGAGAGAGAGAGAGAGAGAGAGAGAGAGAGAGAGAGAGAGAGAGAGAGAGGAAAAGGCTAAGAGAGAGAGAGAGAGAGAGGGAAAGAGAGAAGAAGAGACTGGGAGAGAGAGAGAGAGAGAGGGGGGGGAGAGAGAAGAAGAAGAGACTGAGAGAGAGAGAGAGAGAGAGAGAGAGAGAGAGAGGAAAAGGCTAAGAGAGAGAGAGAGAGGGAAAGAGAGAGAGAGAGAGAGAGAGAGAGAGAGAGAGAGAGAGAGAGAGAGAGAGAGAGAGAGAGAGAGAGAGAGACTAAAGAGAGAGAAAGAGAGAAGAGAGAGAGAGAGAGAGAGAGAGAGAGAGAGAGAGAGAGAGAGAGAGAGAGAGAAAGAGAGAGAGAGAGAGAGAGAGAGAGAGAGAGAGAGAAAGAGAGAGAGAGAGAGAGAGAGAGAGAGAGAGAGAGAGAGAGAGAGAGAGAGAGAGAGAGAGAGGTGACAGCGCAGGCGTGTGCTTGGACAAAGTTTTCATATATTTGGCACTCCTCTCCATCGCATTTTTCAGGTCTGGTGTATTTTTATTTCTTATCTTATATTTTTTCATCAAGATCGTCCGCCAGTGGGGGGGGGGGTGGAGAGGAAGAGGTAGGGAGGGAGGGAGAGGGAGAAGAAGAGGGAGAGGGAGAGGGAGAAGGAGAGATAGAGGAACAGGAAGAGAGAGGGAGGGAGGGAGAGTGAGAGAGAGGGAGAAGTAGAGAGAGGAAGAGGGAGAGACAGGGAAAATGAGAGGTAGGGAGAGGGAGAGAGAGGAAGAGGGAGAGACAGGGAAAAGGAGAGAGATGGAAGAGGGAGAATCAGGGAAAAAGAGAGAGAGGGAGAGGGACAGAGAGGGAAAAGGAGAGAGATGAAAAGGGAGAGAGAAGAAGAGGGAGAGACAGGGAAAAGGAGAGAGAGGGAGAGGGAGAGACAGGGAAAATGAGAGATAGGGAGAGGGAGAGAGAGGAAGAGGGAGAGACAGGGAAAAGGAGAGAGAGGGAGAGGGAAAGAGAAAGAGAGAGGTAGTGTGTTTGTTCTTCATCTCATCAGTATTTGTGAAAGCGAGACAGCAATGATGCCTTGGTGTATGTACAATTGTACATGTGTGTGTTTATGTGTGTGTGAGTTTATGTACGTATTTCTTATTTATGTATGTGTGTAAATATGTGTCTTTTTGTATCTGTGTTTGTGTTTTATGTACGTATGTGTGTATGTGTGTTGAACCCCAGTCCCGCATGCCCTTCCCTGTCCGACATACTCACCATGACTATGTTGACTTAACCTCGTCTGGACATGACCTTCCTCCACTCGCCGTCTCTCAGGGTGTCTTCTTGGGGAGCCTCTCGCACTCTGGGGCTCTGCTCTCTTTCTTTCTCTTTTTCTCTGTGTCTGTCCCTTTCTTTATCCTTTTCTCTATCTCTCTGTCTTTTTTTTTTTCTCTCTCTCTCTCTCTTTCTTTCTTTTTCTCTTTCTCTCTTTCTTTCTCTCTCTTTCTCTCTCTCTCTCTCTCTCTCTCTTTCTCTCCCTCTCCCTCTCCCACTCCCCCTCCCTATCATTTTCTCTCTCTCCCTCTCCCTCTCCCTCTCCCTTTCTCCCTCCCTCTCTCTCCTCTTAAACTTTCTTACCTCATACTCTAGACGCACACATTTGCATAGAGTATGTACAACGCACTCGCCACTCGCTAAAAGTGAGACAAGTGGTAGACTGGTGCTCCGTTGCTTAGCATGCATGCAACAGACTGAATTATTCAACTTGTTCGTACATTGCATAAAAGTAGGACCGATTATTTAAAGCTGGGTTGCAATATCGATTCGGTCATTTAGTGGAGATTGCAGTGTTGCAGTTACATGAGGTCCTCCGGCACAAGTAGGTAACAGGGAACACCGCGTAAGACATTGAAGAGGGTATGAATGGATGAATGAGAGTGAATGAGGGTGAATAACTACGCAGAGGTTTATCCCCATTCATAATCTGGATGGTGTGGGTAGTGGTTTGGCCTTGTAGGGAGGGGGAGAGGATGGGAGGGAGTGGGGGGGGTCATAACTCCTCCTCCCCTCCCCCTACCCGTAATACGTATCCTGTAATTCTTTCAGAAACGAAGGGACTTTCATGGGGGGGGGGGTGGCATTCATACACTCGGAAATTTGAGTTAACTTATTGATATGCATTTATCGTTGTGAAAAATGATTGAAATTCCCCCCCTCCCCCTAAATCATGATTTTTAAGAGAATATCTTGCCACGCCGCTTTATATCGGTGTAAGAATATTTTGTGGCAATATATAGTATTAACATGGTATGATTTTTCACTGAATCCCCCCGGCCCTCTCTCTCTCTCTTTCTCTCTCTCTTTCTCTTTCTCTCTCTCTCTCTCTCTCTCTCTCTCTCTCTCTCTCTCTCTCTTACGTCACTCTTACCCAATAACAGATACTCATTACTCCTAACTATACCAATACATGTCATAATATAAGTAATGAAAAAAAGAGCGTTTTTTCCAGCTCTTTTGCAGGACAAAGAACAGACTTCAGACTTTCGAGACTGTTGACTCAGCCCATGAATGATATTGAACTGTTATACTATGAACGTTTCTCATGAACCTCGAAAGTCCTAAAATTATCCTCAGATGGAATAATATCCGCCTGCCTTATGTATTACGTCTCACGCGGATATTGTTAGGCTGGCGCACTGTATCCCTGAAAGTAACAAAGTATGGCGGCAAAGTGAGGGAGAAGAAAGATGGCGCTGAGATCACGGTTCGAGGAAGGATCGGATTCAATGCTTGATTTTAACTGGTGTTGATAAGACAGATTTTTTGTTGAAGCTTAGTAGTCATCAGTAACGTTCTTTAAGTAAGGGGGTCGTTCTCTCCGACGAATCAGTAGAGTGTATTTTACATCGTCGTACTGATGACGTCATGAAAATGGAATGGATCTGAAGGAGGTAAATAAACTTGGATACATTTAGTGGGACTTTTGCCAACGCTTAGACCTGATGATATACCAGTGTACACGAGGGATCAATCATACATTTCCACTGACAATGTTGCTGAAAATTTTCGTAATGTGTATAGCTTCAATGTATTTATTCAGTCAATTCTTATCCGATATTAGGAAAATATTACGCTAATTTCTTCTTTCTTTTACATCAGTGAATACGACATCAATCTGAAGATAACTCTAACCAAAAGTATCTTAGAAAGAACGGGCAAATCAGTGTTAAACTTTGCCGTATGAACAGACAAAATCAATAAATAAATAAACAAATAAAAAATAAAAAGAAAACTGCCGGACACAGAATGGATAAGTATGACGTCACCAGGGTGCAAAATGTAAAATATGCCAATAAAGTGGGATAGTGGTTTTGTTTTGATTTCTTTTATAAGATTTTCCATTTTATGTCGCCTATTACCTTAATTTTCTTAACTTTCTTCGTTCACTTATTAAAAGTTTTCATAACTTCTTTGTCACATTTTAGATTCGCGCTTTTGCCTGGTCATTCAATATTTGTGCTCTCTACTACAACATATTCCATATCAAATAGAAAATAATAGTGTGTTTCACATCAATTTAACCAATTTGCTCTACAGTTTTCCTCCAATTCCACGTCTATTATCACTCTTGTACCCGAAATACGTCCTCCAATTTACCTCTCCTTGTATTATTCTGTATTTTGGATACTTTAGTCGAAACGGGAGGTTCACACATTGGCAACGCTGAGTAGTTAATTTGGTAGCGGATATGATACATTTTTATTTTAGTTAATGAATGAACAATATCCTCACATTCATTAATACATGAGTCACACTAATATATAGATAAATAGATGGATGGATAGATAGATTGACTGATAGATAGAGAGAGAGAGAGAGAGTGTGTGTGTGTGTGTGTGTGTGAGTGATTATAGACACCTGAATACCTAAATACAGTCACACGAACACACATGTCTGCTAAATATCTAAATTTAGTAGCAGACTAAAAATATGTATTTATTCAGGGGCGTAGGCAGGTTCCCGAGTTAGGAAGAGCAAGCACATAAAATTGGCACTAAAACGTCCATAAAATAATTTGAAATTCAATTTACCTTTCTATTTTGTATGTAAAACCAAAACAAAAGAAAGATACATTATTTTACAGAGCGCACACAATTGTTATACTATTTATATAATCAAAACACAGTAATAAGTTTTAAATCCAAAATGAGAACGGTAAAATACTTGTGTTGCATAATCATACCACATTTTAAAACAAGGAATGAAAGGAAAACGAAGAAGCAGTTAAAACAGCCTCATTCTAACATATTTAACAATTATTTTATGAATATCTGTCTCAGTAGCCACCTTTCTTCATAAAAGGACCTAAAGAAACCAAAAGAACTCGTTGGTCCATCAAATCTGTAGGAGAAAACAGAATTTTTTTCCTGGAAATTTTCCTAAACTAACGATCCCTCAAAGCCGGCACCCCGGTTTACCGAGATGGGCCGATCAGGGGACATAGCATACTGACAGGTACGGACCAGAGGAAACTCCGGCTGATTTCCATAACGCCGCCAGGGGTGTCATTGGATCGAAAAGGGTTAATGGGGATCACAATCAACAAAGGGCAAGCTACCCTCGCCCCTTTGTCAAACCGAATAAGAACCCGAGTTGTTTGAACCGACCGAAACATCGTCCCGAACTGCGACCCTTACTGGTAAAGTTAGGAAAATATGTTACAGTTTGCCTCAGAGATCTCCTTTTAACACCCGTGTTCTGGGAATGTCATCATGGCTTTCCTGTTTACATCACAGTGCCTGCTATTATGACGCCCGAGACACACGCCCACCACTCACGCCCGTCTTTACAGCACTAATGCGAAGATTCCTCAGGCTTGCCCGGAACACAGGTTGAAGGAATTGCTCGAAACAGTTGAGCAATGTAGCTGGTTGGGGATGAATGGACAGTGTCACTGAGTATGATGCACAGTGTTGTACAGATGGCTAGTTCCTCGACTGCCTTACTGCTAGTTCTCATTATCTCTTTATAGAGATATTTGATTGAAAGATTAATTGTTCAGATTATCTGCATTGTTAGATTTACTTTTATCTACAACAGTAAATGTACAAGTCTGCTTTTTAAAAACTCTTCCTTGGTGTTTATATCAGAATCCAAGTTTAATTCAACTTTGATTTTTATCTTTCGGGCATCAGATTTTTTTTTTTTTTTTCGTCTTGTGTATTTTTCATTCATTATTTATTTCTATTACTTTTACGTTTCTGTTGTGCCACAGCTCCGGCCTTTGCTGAAGTTCCTTGGTGAAAGAACTTGTACAGATGAAAAAAAAGAAAAAAAAAGCAGTTGGTTAAAGCCTTTAAGAGTATAATCCTAATAAGGTCATTGCAATTGACGAGAACTTTGGCTAACGAAGCTCATTGTCGCTTTCCATTTCAGACAAGAACTGCCATCTGCCAGAACTCTTAGCTGCAAGAACTGCCATCTGCAGAAACTCTTAGCTGCAAGAACTGCCATCTGCAAGAACTCTTAGCTGTAAGAAGTGCCATCTGCAGAAACTCTTAGCTGTAAGAAGTGCCATCTGCAGGAACTCCTAGCTGCAAGAACTCTTAGCTGTAAGAACTGCCATCTGCAAGAACTTTTAGCTGCAAGAACTGCCATCTGCAAGAACTCTTAGTTGTAAGAACTGCCATCTGTCAGAACTCTTAGCTCTAAGAACTGCCATCTGCAAGAACTCTTAGCTGTAAGAACTGCCATCTGCCAGAACTCTTAGTTGTAAGAACTGCCATCTGCAGAAACTCTTAGCTGTAAGAACTGCCATCTGCAAGAACTCGTAGCTGTAAAAACTGCCATCTGCAAGAACTCGCAGCTCTAAGAACTGCCATCTGCCAGAACTCTTAGCTCCAAAAACTGCCATCTGCAAGAACTCTTAGTTGTAAGCACTGCCATCTGCAAGAACTCTTAGTTGTAAGAACTGCCATCTGCAAGAACTCTTAGCTGTAAGAACTGCCATCTGCAAGAACTCTTAGTTGTAAGAACTGCCATCTGCAAGAACTCTTAGCTGTAAGAACTGCCATCAGCAAGAACTCTTAGATCCAAGAACTGCCATCTGCAAGAACTCTTAGTTGTAAGAACTGCCATCAGCAAGAACTCTTAGATCCTAGAACTGCCATCTGCAAGAACTCTTAGTTGTAAGAACTGCCATCTGCAAGAACTCTTAGTTGTAAGAACTGCCATCTGCAAGAACTCTTAGCTCTAAGAACTGCCATCTGCCAGAACTCTCAGATCCAAGAACTGCCATCTGCAAGAACTCTTAGCTGTAAGAACTGCCATCTGCCAGAACTCTTAGTTGTAAGAACTGCCATCTGCAAGAACTCTTAATTGTAAGAACTGCCATCTGCAAGAACTCTTTGCTGTAAGAACTGCCATCTGCAAGAACTCTTAGTTGTAAGAACTGCCATCTGCAAGAACTCTTAGTTGTAAGAACTCTTAGATCCTAGAACTGCCATCTGCCAGAACTCTTAGTTGTAAGAACTGCCATCTGCAAGAACTCTTAGTTGTAAGAACTGCCATCTGCAAGAACTCTTAGCTGTAAGAACTGCCATCTGCCAGAACTCTTAGCTGTAAGAACTGCCATCTGCAGGAACTCTTAGCTGTAAGAACTGCCATCTGCAAGAACTCGTAGCTATAAGAACTGCCATCTGCAAGAACTCTTAGTTGTAAGAACTGCCATCTGCAAGAACTCTTAGCTGTAAGAACTGCCATCTGCCAGAACTCTTAGCTGTAAGAACTGCCATCAGCAAGAACTCTTAGATCCTAGAACTGCCATCTGCAAGAACTCTTAGCTGTAAGAACTGCCATCAGCAAGAACTCTTAGATCCTAGAACTGCCATCTGCAAGAACTCTTAGTTGTAAGAACTGCCATTTGCAAGAACTCTTAGATCCTAGAACTGCCATCTGCCAGAACTCTTAGTTGTAAGAACTGCCATCTGCAAGAACTCTTAGTTGTAAGAACTGCCATCTGCAAGAACTCTTAGCTGTAAGAACTGCCATCAGCAAGAACTCTTAGCTGTAAGAGCTGCCATCAGCAAGAACTCTTAGCTCTAAGAGATGCCATCTGCAAGAACTCTTAGCTATAAGAACTGCCATCTGCAAGAACTCTTAGCTGTATAAACTGCCATCTGCAAGAACTCTTAGCTGTATGAACTGCCATCTGCAGGAACTCTTAGCTGTATAAACTGCCATCTGCAAGAACTCTTAGCTGTATGAACTGCCATCTGCAGGAACTCTTAGCTGTAAGAACTGCCATCTGCAAGAACTCTTAGCTGTAAGAACTGCCATCTGCAGGAACTCTTAGCTGTAAGAACTGCCATCTGCAGGAACTCTTAGCTGTAAGAACTGCCATCTGCAAGAACTCTTAGCTGTAAGAACTGCCATCTGCAGGAACTCTTAGCTGTAAGAACTGCCATCTGCAAGAACTCTTAGCTGTAAGAACTGCCATCTGCAGGAACTCTTAGCTGTAAGAACTGCCATCTGCAAGAACTCTTAGCTCTAAGACCTGCCATCTGCAAGAACTCTTAGTTGTAAGAACTGCCATCTGCAGGAACTCTTAGCTGTAAAAGCTGCCATCTGCAAGAACTCTTAGCTGTAAGAACTGCCATCTGCAGGAACTCTTAGCTGTAAGAACTGCCATCTGCAAAAACTCTTAGCTGTAAGAACTGCCATCTGCAAGAACTCTTAGCTCTAAGAGCTGCTATCTGCAAGAACTCTTAGTTGTAAGAACTGCCATCTGCCAGAACTCTTAGCTGTAAGAGCTGCCATCTGCAAGAACTCGTAGCTGTAAGAACTGCCAACTGCAGGAACTCTTAGCTGTAAGAACTGCCATCTGCAAGAACTCTTAGCTGTAAGAACTGCCATCTGCAAGAACTCTTAGCTGTAAGAAGTGCCATCTGCAAGAACTCTTAGCTGTAAGAACTGCCATCAGCAAGAACTCTTAGTTGTAAGAACTGCCATCTGCAAGAACTCTTAGCTGTAAGAGCTGCCATCTGCTAGAACTCTTAGTTGTAAGAACTGCCATCAGCAAGAACTCTTAGCTGTAAGAGCTGCCGTCTGCAAGAACTCTTAGCTGTAAGAAGTGCCATCTGCCAGACCTCTTAGTTGTAAGAACTGCCATCTGCAAGAACTCTTAGCTGTAAGAAGTGCCATTTGCCAGACCTCTTAGCTGTAAGAGCTGCCATCAGCAAGAACTCTTAGCTCTAAGAACTGCCATCTGCAAGAACTCTTAGTTGTAAGAACTGCCATCTGCAGGAACTCTTAGCTGTAAAAGCTGCCATCTGCAAGAACTCTTAGCTGTAAGAACTGCCATCTGCAAGAACTCTTAGTTGTAAGAACTGCTATCTGCAGGAACTCTTAGCTGTAAGAACTGCCATCTGCAAGAACTCTTAGTTGTAAGAACTGCCATCTGCAAGAACTCTTAGTTGTAAGAAATGCCATCTGCAAGAACTCTTAGTTGTAAGTACTGCCATCTGCAAGAACTCTTAGCTGTAAGAACTGCCATCTGCAAGAACTCTTAGCTGTAAGAACTGCCATCTGCAAGAACTCTTAGTTGTAAGAACTGCCATCTGCAGGAACTCTTAGCTGTAAGAACTGCCATCTGCAAGAACTCTTAGTTGTAAGAACTGCCATCTGCAAGAACTCTTAGTTGTAAGAAATGCCATCTGCAAGAACTCTTAGTTGTAAGTACTGTCATCTGCAAGAACTCTTAGTTGTAAGAAGTGCCATCTGCAGGAACTCTTAGCTGTAAGAACTGCTATCTGCAAGAACTCGTAACCGTAAAAACTGCCATCTGCAAGAACTCTTAGCTGTAAGAACTGCCATCTGCCAGAACTCTTAGCTCCAAAAACTGCCATCTGCAAGAACTCTTAGTTGTAAGAACTGCCATCTGTCAGACCTCTTAGTTGTAAGAACTGCCATCTGCAAGAACTCTTAGCTCCAAAAACTGCCATCTGTAAGAACTCTTAGTTGTAAGAACTGCCATCTGTCAGACCTCTTAGTTGTAAGAGCTGCCATCTGCAAGAACTCTTAGCTGTAAGAGCTGCCATCAGCAAGAACTCTTAGCTGTATGAACTGCCATCTGCAAGAACTCTTAGCTGTAAGAGCTGCCATCTGCAAGAACTCTTAGCTGTAAGAAGTGCCATCTGCAAGAACTCTTAGCTGTAAGAACTGCCATCTGCAAGAACTCTTAGCTGTAAGAGCTGCCATCTGCAAGAACTCTTAGCTGTAAGAAGTGCCATCTGCCAGACCTCTTAGCTGTAAGAGCTGCCATCTGCCAGACCTCTTAGCTGTAAGAGCTGCCATCTGCAAGAACTCTTAGCTGTAAGAGCTGCCATCTGCAAGAACTCTTAGCTGTAAGAGCTGCCATCTGCAAGAACTCTTAGCTGTAAGAGCTGCCATCTGCAAGAACTCTTAGCTGTAAGAGCTGCCATCTGCAAGAACTCTTAGCTGTAAGAAGTGCCATCTGCCAGACCTCTTAGTTGTAAGAACTGCCATCTGCAAGAACTCTTAGCTGTAAGAGCTGCCATCAGCAAGAACTCTTAGCTCTAAGAACTGCCATCTGCAAGAACTCTTAGCTGTAATAGCTGCCATCAGCAAGAACTCTTAGCTCAAAGAACTGCCATCTGCAAGAACTCTTAGCTGTAAGAGCTGCCATCTGCAAGAACTCTTAGCTGTAAGAAGTGCCATCTGCCAGACCTCTTAGCTGTAAGAAGTGCCATCTGCAAGAACTCTTAGCTGTAAGAGCTGCCGTCTGCAAGAACTCTTAGCTGTAAGAGCTGCCATCTGCAAGAACTCTTAGCTGTAATAGCTGCCATCAGCAAGAACTCTTAGCTCTAAGAACTGCCATCTGCAAGAACTCTTAGCTGTAAGAGCTGCCATCTGCAAGAACTCTTAGCTGTAAGAAGTGCCATCTGCCAGACCTCTTAGCTGTAAGAAGTGTCATCTGCAAGAACTCTTAGCTGTAAGAGCTGCCATCAGCAAGAACTCTTAGCTCTAAGAACTGCCATCTGCAAGAACTCTTAGCTGTAAGAGCTGCCATCAGCAAGAACTC
>NW_028234439.1:2024700-2027200 GCF_977035675.1 Penaeus japonicus
CGCGCGTGTGCATGCGTGTGTGTGTGTTTTACTATGATAACTCTAGTACCTATTCCCAATTAGCAGTGTTACCGAGAGAAGAAAAATGATCAATGCATTTATTTCACAGACATCGTAGACAATATGATTCCGTTTCGTCCGTGATTTGCTGATCAGCTCAGACCCTGAAATACTGTATCTGTCTGTTTTACCTGTCCCATATTTTGATTTGGCTTATTTGATCAATTTCCTTTGAGTTATAGTTTGTGACTTTGCCGTTGCTATCTGTTAAATGGTGTTCACTTTTTTGGGTTGACTTATTTTGCGGACATTTGTGTATCGTTGCATTGATTAGGCCAAGTCAGACCATTGCATTGTTGCTGCGATAGAAATATTGTTAACGTCAACATAGGTTTAGAGTCACTAAATAACCACACGTAGTCATCAGAAAAAATGTAATGTTAGATTAGATTGCTTCATAGCTGCTGTGAAAGATCAATATACGCAGTTGAGTATACTTAGAAAAAACTGTTCCATACCTTCGGTGAAAGATTATAACAACCCATAGTGTTTACTGCATATCCTGTGCATATAACGCCCGTGCGACCCCCGAGGGTAATGAGGGATGACGCTTAAAGCAGCTTCGACCCGCCCCGTTGTCTCCTATTCCCATATTTATGCGCGTTCCCACGAGGGGATAAACATTCACAAGAAAAGAGAGGTGTTGACATTTCAGTGAGGTGTGGGTGAGGTCTGTGGTCGGGTTAGAGCCCCCCTCCCCCCCTCCTTCCCTCCCTCCCTCGTCTCATCTTTAGCACTCCTATGCGAGGCGCCTTATTGTTTCAGGACAAAAGTTTTTTTTTTCCCGTAGGATTATTGGGTACGTTGGGGGAAAGGGGAGGAGGATGGGGGATAGGGGATAGGGGAATCTACCCCCCCACTGATGCGTATTTATGTAAGTGTGTTTGGTTGGTTGGTTGGTTGGTTACGGTTAGGTTTAGGCGAGTTTCCTTTTAATTATCTCCGTTTTCTGATCTAATTGGTTTACGGTGACGTGTGAGACGGGACAGGTTACCAATTGATTTAATTCTTAGTGTCCCACAAAGGCAGTGGAACCGTAGTTCAAATCTAAGTCACGTTTATTTGTTTCATTTTTCTTCTAACAATGAAGTAGGCTTACAAGAGTGAACAAAAGGAAAGAACAGGACATTCCATTGATGTTTTTCAATGCTTGTGTATCTAATTTTCATTTATTCTGAAAGGTTTTGATTAATCCCTAAGTTCTACAAAACAAACAAACAGTAGGTACGTAGGTACGTTCCCCGAAACTAATTTAGGTTAAAAACCGGAAATCGTTTACATGTGGCCGAAGTGACTGCTGATTGATATAAAAGATAAGGTAAGTAATCCATTTTTCCTTCATTTTTTAAAATATTCGACACGATTAAGAAGACGTGGGACTTCCTGCCGTCGTGTAATCAGAGTCGCGGCGAGGTCTCCGCGCGTCATACGCATCTTTCGCTAATTTTATCCCCGACACATGGCACCCCTCTCTCCCCGGGAGCCGGCCGTCACGCTCGCTGCGGGGCCCCGGGACTCCCTCGTTTCCCCTCGCCGCTGGCACCCGGGCAACCGGTCGAGAGCGTAACGTCGCCGCGTCGGGGGCATGTGCTCGCTGAGTGGGGCGCGTCCGTTCGCCGCGGTCGGACTTGTGTTGTAGGGGGATGACAATGCTTTGCTGGCTTTTGGTGGATTTCTCTTGGTGTGCATTAATAGAGCGCTGATCCTCCTGGGAGAAGCGCACGCCCATCGCCACTCAACGCGCGTCCAAGTGTTCCGAACAGCGGGAAAGAGATACGAATGTGTTCCCCCCAGATGCCCTGGGCCCCGGCCGGAGCGTAGCGTGGGTGCCATTGATTGTCTGAGATGGGATGCTGAGGGGAGCCAGTGTTGAGTAGTGTGGCGTAGGTTGAGGTAGTAGAGGCGCATTAACGCCCTCATGTCTGTGTGAGGCAACGTGTGTGTTGTGTGTTTGTGTGTTGTCCCTAGTTTTGCACCATGACGGCCCCACGTTACACGGTGGAACACTTACGCTCCAGCTAGTGGAGCCTTGCACCGAAGAAACCAAAAACTCATCTCAGAGTCAGTTCTTATGACCTATTTTGACCTGACCACTCTGCGGCGCAAGCACTGCCGCCATGCAGGCCACAGGCACCCCATCTTAGTCATGACTGCCTCGTTTGTGTCGTATATGTTGCACTGCTCTGCACTTGCACTAGTTCACCTCTGGTAAAGCTGCACCGCCCCGCCGCCCCTGCCCGCACGCACACGTTATGTTTGGCTTTGGTAGCGTGCGTTCCCCAGGGCGGTTGGCCACCACGCCCCCGGGGCCAGCGCCGCCCACGCCCATCGGGTATCCTTTGCCTCCTATCAGGTAAGCTTCACCGGTCCTCTGCGTCCTGGGGCGGGTGAGGGCTCCCCGCCCGCCCTGGGTCCGAGCTGGGTTTTGCTATGCGCCTTT
>NW_028234439.1:2037200-2039700 GCF_977035675.1 Penaeus japonicus
ATTTATGAGGAGTGTGTGTGTTTACTCGGAACTAATGGCCAACCATGGGATTCGAAGTCTATATGTCACTGTTAAGGCTTTGGGTTTGTCACTCGGGCCTAATTTTAAACGGGTTCTTCGTGGGACCGTCCGGGTGTAAGTATGAAAGTGCGTAGGTCAAGGTGGGAGGAGGAAGAGATATGAATTCAAATTCAAAAAATTCAAATTCAAAAACTTTATTCCATAAATTACAATGTGATGTGAGAATGGAAGGAAGGTTAGGAATAGAGAGATGTGATAATATTGGAAAGGGGAAGGGGAGAGGGAATGGATATCCTAGGATGTGTGGGGATGTTTTAGGAGGAGAGAGAATGAGGATAACGGAAGGGAAGGATGGAGGGTATGGTGATATTACAAAAGATATTTTAGAATGAGGGAAAATGAAGAAAGAAGAGGAAGGATAGATATGTATATATATATATATATATATATATATATATATATATATATATATATGTGTGTGTGTGTAAATATATATGTATGTATATATATATATATATATATATATATATATATATATATATGTGTGTGTGTGTGTGTGTGTATAATGTTTAAGGAGGCAGCGAGATTAATTTTGAGAGATGGATTCTTGTTGTTGACATGTTAAAAGTCACATTTACACTCGAGTTGCTGCTCCCTGGCAAATTTTAAATCATATTTTCATGTAAGCGGGAGAAGGGGTACATATTTGTGTGTTTATTCTTAACCATGAACTATTTATGCCTCTATATATTTATGATTATATTTGTTTTTATATTGGAAGTGTATTCAGAGTTATATATATGCAAACATACAATATATATATATATATATATATATATATATATATATATATATATATTTATATCTATATGTATGTGTGTATGTATGTATATATTTTCACACACACACACACTCACACACACACACACAAACACACACACAAACACAAACACACATACAAACAAACACAAACACAGACAGACCAAACCAACAGAAATCAATAATTCTCGTGGCTGAAATACACTGATTATCAAACACTCTTGTAATAAAGGACTAATGCAGTCGTTGGCATCCAGCTTGCGTTTCCCGCTTGGTTAGCGATTTGCAGATCGTTTGGTGCATTTCCGGGGCTCATTTGCATTGCCTTGTTGCAAGGGGGGGGGGGGACGGAAAGAAAACTTAAAAGTCTTGATGTAAGACGAATACGGGCATCCAGGTTAAGGATAATTGTCATTAGGTATTGAGGGCATAAGGGCGATTATGCGCTGTGCTTTTTTTTCATTCTGTCTTCTTCTTCTTCTTCTTCTTATTATTATTATTATTATTCTCCTCCTTCTTCCTCTTAATTTTCTCCTTTCTCTGTTTACAGGTGCTTTTATTAGTTCATTCAATTTGTTTATTTACGTTATTTCCACTCTCTTTTTTCTTTCTTTCTTTCTTTTTCTTCCCCTTCGTCTTTCTGGGTTTAGTGCTGGTCTTGGCCTGGTGCTGCTTTGACCCGTTTGGCACTCTCCCCTCGCCCCTGTCTCTCGTGCCAGTGCCAAGCGAGGGCCTCTTCCCCCATCCTCTTCCTTCTTCTCTGCTTCCTTCTCCCCTTCTTCCTTCTCTTCTTCTTCCTCTTCGTCCATCCTATCTGCTTCATCCTCATCCTCACTCTCCTCTCACTCGCCTCTGTCTCTCGTGCCAGTGCCAAGCGAGGGCCTCTTCCCCTTCCTTCTTCTCTGCTTCCTTCTCCTCTTCTTCCTCTTCGTCCATCCTGTCTCATTCCCCTCTTCTTCTTCATCTTCATCCTCATCCTCATCCTCCTCTACCTCGTCCCCTCTGTCCTCCTCTTTTTTTTTCTTCCTGTTCCTTCTCTTGATCCTTCTCCTTCTCCTCCTCCTCCTCTCTCCTTTTCCTCCTGCTCATTTCCTCTTCTTCCTCTTCCTCCTCCTCTTCCTCTTCCTTCTATTCGTCTACCTCTTCCCTTCTTCTTTCGGCTTCATCTTTTTTTTTTCTTCCTTCTGTTCTTCCTCCTCTTCTTCTTGGCGGGGATGTGAGGTAGGGCATGGGGGCGTAGGGGGTAGGGGTAGGGGTAGGGGTAGGGGTAGGGGGCTCGGAAGAGTGTCAAGGTGAGGAGGAGTTCTTCTTCGTCAAGGCACACTGGCGAGCGTCTTCGAAGTGGCTTCAGCTGTGATGTATTGGGACCGATCAGGTTATGTGTACTAGAAGGGGGGTGGGGTGGGGGTGGGGGAGGAAGAGGGGGAAGGGGGGGTTGGGGGTGGGGGAGGAAGAGGGGGAAGGAGGGATATGGGTAGGTAGGGGGGTTGGGGGAGGGGGGTTGTGACACGGCATCGGATGTGATCTTGTCGTGTGTTGGTATCCAGGCATCTTTGTGTATTCCTAAAATGGAGCACATTATAGGTTTGCAATTGCAGCTTCGTTGAGCTAATGTGCAAGAGTGGCCTATTTCTCAAATCCCCCCCCTCCCCCCCGGCTG
>NW_028234439.1:2044700-2047200 GCF_977035675.1 Penaeus japonicus
CGTGGCGACGCAGAATCTTCTCGTCACAGCCCGTGGGGTCTAGATTGTCTCTAGTCTCTCTCTCTCTCTCTCTCTCACTCTCACTCACTCACTCTCCCTTTCTCTCACATACGTGCATAAACACCGTGCATAGATATACGGAATATAACGTCGTCATCACGTCCTCTCCGCCAGCTGGCCTAATCACCTCATCCCCTTGAAGTGAAGCGGGCAGTGTGGGTCTCTCTCTCTCTCTCTCTCTCTCTCTCTCTCTCTCTCTCTCTCTCTCTCTCTCTCTCTCTCTCTCTCTCTCTCTCTCTCTCTCTCTCTCTCTCTCTCTCTTTCTCTCACTTACTCACTCACTCACTCAATCTCACTCTCGTGTCTCCCTCCCTTCTCTCTCTCTCTCTCTCTCTCTCTCTCTCTCTCTCTCTCTCTCTCTCTCTCTCTCTCTCTCTCTCTCTCTCTGTCTCTGTCTCTGTCTCACTCCCTTTACCTCATTAGCGGAAGCCGAGATCCAGGATGGGATATAGCACCGAGGGGGCATCGGATCCGCCGGGATTAGTTAGCGCTATCGCCGCGGCTCCAGGCGGATCGCGGCCGCAGAGAGGTCAAAGACTACGGGGTTTATGAGAGAGGGAGAGGGAGAGAGGGAGGAGGAAGGTGAATAGGGGGAATTGGAGAGAGATAAGGAGAGGGAAAAGGAAAAAAGAGGGGATGAGAAGGAGAGGGAGAGAGGGGGGATGAGAAGGAGAGGGAGCGAGGGGAGAGAGAAGGAGAAGGAGAAAGAGTGATAGGCAAGTCTAAAATTGAGTTTGAGAAGGTATACATATAATACTTCAGTTACTGTATTTATGTACGTTTCCGTTTATAACCATTTAATCCTCATTTTACAAATGCAGAACCTATGCATGTGTGCCTGTCTGTTGATCTTTAGCAACGCGGCCGTGAAGAGAATTGCAAGGAGGCGGAAAGAAGGGAGTGTTAAGGAGGAGAGGAGCCCTTCCCGTTGCGGGCGTGATGGGCGTAGGATGACGAGGGGAAGGAGGCAGTGGGAATAACAAGGATCTTGAAGAAGTAGATGATATCCTTTAGGGGAGAGGTAGGGAGAGGTTAAGGGATGGGGATAGAGAAAGAGAGTGTGGGGGGGAGGTGGAGGTAGGAGAAAGGGAGAGAGAAGGGAGAGGGGAGAGAGGGAGAGTGAGAAGGAGATAGGAAAAGGGAGAGGTAAAGAAGGAGAGGGGGAAGGGAGAGGGAAATAGGATTTGAGGAAGTAAAATGAGGACCGTTCGACAAATATAAAAAAGAAAATGAAGATATTTAACACTCGGAATTAGAGAAGGAAAAAAACAAGGAGAGAAGGATATTTACCAACAGCGGAACGTGAGAATGGAGGGGAGAGGGAGGAGGGCGTGTTGTTTGTCTGTAACTGGCCCCTCCGCCCCCCCCCCCCCCCCACTCCCACTCCCACTCATTCCCCTTCTCCCCTCCCCTTATCCCCTCTTCGTAGCGGTCTCGGGTTCCCGGCAGCGACTTGGCGGCCGACCAGCTGTGAGTTACGGCACTATCACCTCAAGATCACACACTTCCCCCCCCTTCCCCCCCTCTTCCTTCCTTCTTCCCTCATCCCCCTCTTCACCCCCCCCCCCTCCGTCCTCTATCCTTGCATAACTGTATCCCGCCGTCCGTTCAGGTCCTTACAAATACTTACAACTGTGTGTGCGTGTGTGTGTGTGTGTATATGTGTGTGTGTGTGTGTGTGTGTGTGTGTGTGAGTGTGTGTGAGAGAGAGAGAGAGAGAGAGAGAGAGAGAGAGAGAGCGATCTGAAGGTAGCGGCTTGGTATATCAGTTCCTCGAAAAAAAAAGAGACATAAGCAGAGAAGAAAATAACAGGGGATACGGTGGAGGTAGAAATATTAGGAGAAGGGAAAAAAATCGAAACGAAATAAGACAATAAAAGGAAGAAAAAGAACAAAGCGCCAAATAAATTTTAAAAAAAGGACAATTGGCCTTGTGTGGAGGGAAAGCCAAAGTGAAATGCCGTTGAGGCTAAAGAGAAAAGGCACGACGAAGACAGCCCACTTTAGCTAAAAGCTCTGAGAGTGATGTAGGCGGCGTATATATGCGCGCTTTATCATATACCTCCTTGTTAGACCGGGAGGGGGGTGGGGGTCTTGGTTAGGGGGGGGAGTCCTCGGTAAAACTGCCTACCAATTTGAGCATTTGATATTTTTTCCTTTCTACACGATGGTGGTTGGTTGGGGGGGGGGGTTAAGTGCCACGAAGGCGTTCTTAATAGGCACTCGCCCCCCTTGAAAGCGAGTAAGTGCCTGTGAATCCTAACCGCCTCCTTTCTTTTCCGGTACATCGTGCACAGGTCCGCCACGAGGAGGGGGGGTGGGGGAACTAGGGCGCGGCGTCCCGGTTATTAAACGCCTCGCCGTTGGTCCTTGATCATTTTAAATGGACGCCCTAGTTCCGAGTGTCTCGTTTTGGCTCGTCTGATTAGCTCTGGGTGTT
>NW_028234439.1:2052200-2059438 GCF_977035675.1 Penaeus japonicus
CCCGCACTCACTCGTCCGTCCTTACTCCCACTCGTTCCTTCTCACTCTCACTCGTCCTTACTCCTACTCGCTCCTTCCCACTCTCACTCGTCCGTCCTCACTCCCACTCGTTCCGTCTCACTCTCGTCCTTACTCCTACTAGCTCCTTCTCACTCTCACTCGTCCGTCCTTACTCCCCCCACTCGCTCCATTTCGCCCCTTCGCCGAGTCTTGGCAAAACTATTAGCCAAGTTTGGGCGACGGCGAGCGGGCGAAGGAGGGAGAGGGGGAGGGGGAGGGGAGGGAGGTGGGGTGAAAGGGTAGTAAATGAAGGAAACAAAGGATGACTTGCAGTGGAGTAGGATGGTTGGAGTGGGGGGGGGTAGGGGATGGGGGGGGGTTCTGCCTGTGGTGCTTGCGGTGTGGGAGGAAGTGCTTGTGTTTACGTGTTTGTTTGTGTATTCATGTGTATGTTAACATGTGTGTGTGTGTGGGGAGGGGGGTCTTACTTGCGTGCGTGTGCATGTGAATGTGGGGGGGGGGGGGCGCCAGTGTGTGTGCTTACATGCCTGCATGCGAGTGAGTGAGTGGGTGAGCAAAGACAGTGGACACTTGCTTGGCCCGAGGGAGATAAGGGTGTACAGTTACAGGCTGGAGAATAGGGTGACAGTATGTGCAGTATGTGATGATGTGGTCGTATGTGGTTGTTGCTGATCAATGAGGACATCGCCATGTTGAACAGGACTTGTCAGAGGACTTGTCAGAGGACTTGTCGGAGGACTTTTCGGAGTCTCTGAGCGCCCGGTGAGGAAATAGTGCCTCTGTGAATGATGGAATGCAATTGGAATAGCTGGTGTGTGTGTTTCCACATTTGGTTTCCTAGGTTAGGTTGGCTGTGAGTATTGATCTCTCTTTATCTATCTATCTGTCTGTCTGTCTCTATCGCTATAACTCTTTTAGTCTCTCTCTATCTATCTATCTATTTATCTATCTATCTATCTATCTATCTCTCCCTCTCCCCCCCCTCTCTCTCTGTTTTATGTGTGCTTTATATTGTTATTTTCATGATAAATATACAATTATTATTTGTTCTAGAGATTCAAATTTATGGTGAAGGCAACAGTGTAGGGGAACGAGCACATACCTATTTATGTTTTTTTTTTAAATATTGGCATAGAGTAATAGGTACATGGCAGCACCTGTATCAGTTTCACTCATGAATATAAACATGTTGTGATGAAAAACCATACATGTATGTGTTTTACTCACGGATATAGAGTGATGATTCATAACATGGCATTTTTAATAACATCACATGTGTTGTTAGTTTTACCCACGAAAATAGACATAACGCGGCATCTTATACAACATAATATCCCTCTTGCCGATTCCCAATGTACACACAAGCAAGGTGACGAACGGCGCGAGACAACCCGCTTCTAAATCCGCCCGCACGCCCTCACCCTTGCCCTCGACCGCGCCCGCGGATGCATAACTCGCCCGCGTTCGAGATAATGCCGACTCGACGCGCTCCGAAAGGGAGGTCGTTATCGGCGCGTGATAGACGAGCGAGGAGCGGGGAGGACGGGGCGCGAGTGCCAGCTAGCGGGCGGGCGGGCGGAGTCCTTGGGGAGGGAGGGAGGGTGAGAGAGGGAGGGAGAAAGAAAGAAAGAAAGAAAGAAAGGAAGAAAATAAGAAAGAAAGAAAGAGGAGCTGAGTTTGAGGGTAAGGGATAGAGAGAGAGAGAGAGAAAGAAAGAAAGAAAGAAAGATAAAGAAAGCAAAAATAACGAATTAATGAGAGAGAAAGAAAAATGAAAAAGAATAAAGAGATTAAAGAGAAGAAAGAGAGAGAGAGAGAGGGAAAGGGAGACAGAGAGGGTAAGGCAGAGAGAGGAGAGAGGAGAGAGAGAGAAGAGTGAGAAGAGTTGAGAGGGTGGCTGTGTGAGAGGAGGGATGGGAGGAATGAGTGGAGAGAGGTGCGCTTGGAGGGATGAGAGTGAGAGGGGGAGAGGAGGAAGAGAGATAGGTTGAGGGCGGAAGAGAGATGGAGAGGAGAAGAGAGAGAGAGCGAGAGCGAGAGAGCGCCAGCGCCAGCCACCCAGCCAGCCTGAGTGACGAGAGTGTAACTCCAAGGATAAAAGTGAGTACCTGCGAAGACGAAGTGTGGTTCCCTCCCTTGATGAATGTGCTGTGGTGTCTAAGTGCCTCGGGTTCCTTCGAGCGTGTTGGCATAGGGGATAGGGAGGGGGGTATTGGCCAAAGGTAGTGGTTTAGAGGAGGTGTGGGGGGTGTAGTTTTGTGGGTGGGTTTTTGTGCGGGGGGTGTAAGCGTTGCAGGAAGGATGATAGGGGGGGGGGGGCGTATGATGAAAATGGAAGGAGAGGGACGGTGAGGGGGGTGATTAGAATGAGGGGGATTGTAACTATTGAAGCAAGGAGGTGAAGAAGGGGGGGGGAAGCGAATGAGATAAGAGGGTGAAAGGGATGAAGGAGGACAAGAGGTGGGGGGAAGGAAGGAAGGAGGTGGAGAAGGGTGTGAATGAAGGGGTGAAGAAAGGTTAAATGGACGATACAATGGCAGCTAGGATTTCTCTGTGATGGATAAGTGTTGATTAATGCTAAGCATGAAGGACATAACCAGATTTCGGTTTCTTGCGAAGGTTAGGGAAGGTGTGAACGCATGTCAAGGATAATAACTCGCGAGCGAGGAAAACTCACTCGGCCGAAGGCTACCTGGCGCGTGGACTACCATTCATATGGGCTACCTACCTTTCGCGTAGACTACCTACCTTTCGCATGGGCTTTCATTCGGGTGGACTACCTATTTTTCGCTTGGCCTACCTACCATTCGCGTGGGCTCGGGAGTGAGACCTTATTAGACGGAAATGGGGAGGTACGAGGTCTGGGGATGATGCTGCCGCACTAAGGACTAGTGGGCGGGCAGTCATGGTGAAATATGGAGGCGATGATGATGAGGCTAATGAGGAGGAAGAAGATGATGATTGATGATGATTGATGAGAATTGAATGAGATGAGAATTGGAAATCTTATGAATAGGGAGCTAGTTGTGGTGATGAAATGGGCGGACGATGATGGGAGAATTTTCCCAATACAGGTGTCATTTTCCCGTGATGATGATGACGATGATGAGCTGTGATGAAGAAACGTGGTGATGACCGAATGTGAAGACTGGGTGTGGTGAAGAAACGCGGTGATGATGACTGGCTGTGGTGATGAGACCCAGTGATTGAGAAAATGTGCTAATGATAGAATCCGATGGAAAAGTGTGGCGATGTCAGAAAAGTGATGATAATGAAGAAACGTGGTGATGAATAAAAATGATCTGGGTAAAATGTGATGGAGAATAGTGCAGACGAACGCATGCGACAAAGAAATATGAAGAGGAGGAGGATAATAATGATGGAATGGGGAGCAGATGACTCGGGTCTGAGCAATGCTTCTCTTGGACACGCCATTAGCCCCCCCCCTCCTTTTCTCTCTCTCTCTCTCTCTCTCTCTCTCTCAAAAGTCCATCTCTCTCTCCACATCTCTCTCATCTCTGATCACACTCCCCTCTCTATCTCTTAACTCTCCTCTCTTCAATCTCTAATCCCTATCGCTCCCTCTCTCCCTCTCTCTCCTCACTCTCTCTCTCCTCGTCCCCCATTCTCTCTCTCATCTACTCGTCTTCTCCTGTTGCACCAAACCCGCAAATATTTCGCATAACTCCCGCGCATAATGAGCGTGGGGATTACCCCGGCGCGGAAATGAAGGAGGGCGAAGAGGAAGAGAGAGGGAGAGAGAGAAAAGGGAGGAGGGGGGAGAAGGAGGGAGAGAAAAGGAGGAAATGGGAGAGGGAAGGAGAAAAAAGGAGGAAGGGGGAGAGGGAGGGAGAGAGGAGGGAGAAAAAAGGGAAGAGGGAGGGAGAGAAAGGGGAGAGGAAGAGAGAGGGAAGGAGAGAGAAAAGGGAGGACGAGGATGAGGAAGAAAAAAGGGAGGACGAGGGAGAGAAAGAAAAGAGAGGAGGAGTATGAGCTGAAGAGAGAGGCTGTAATGAATCATAGATAATGATAAGACAAATTCAGACAGACATAAGGACAAGTAGACTTGAGGAGAGAGAGGTGAGGGGGGGGGGATTGGGGGGGGGGTGGGGATGGGGTTGGGGGGATGGGGGGTTGGTGGTGGGGGGGGGGGAGGGGGGGGGGGGGGGGGGGTGCGGGTTGAGAGATAGAAAAAAATAATCGGGAGAGGCTGAGAGCAAGATATAGTCTAGGCGCGATAAGCAGTACTCCATAGTAAGCGATCACAACGCGTAAATGGACAACATCAATGATAAACGAGCCGCGCGACGCGCGCGCTTCGACCTCTTCTCAACACATCTGCTAATCGCGATCTAAACCTCTGCCTCTCCTCTCTGCCGCGCAAGGTACCTCTATTTAAAATCTCTCGCCGCCTACCCCATCCTTAGGATCGACTTTCCAGACGTTGCAGATTCTCCTTGACTCCCTCTACCAGTTTGGGTGGAGGGGTCCTTACTCCGATTTCCCCACCCCTCCCCCCTCGTCCCCTCTATGAATTCCGGGGGTATGTATGGGGGTTGTTGGGGGGGGAACTTGTGCAAAGAGGCGGGAAGGACAGCAGAGACTGAGGAGAGGGCGGTGGGGAGGAGGAGGGAGTGCGTGAGTAATCCTGATTGAGTGATGGAAGGGGAGGAAAGGGTAACGGTGGTTAGGGCATTGGGGCAGGATCTAAGAGTGAGAAGAGGGGTTACTGTACGTCTTTCCATGCGGACAGCGCAATCAAGGAGCCCAATCACCAAATGCAAGCAGTTATCCATCCTATTCTAGCAATCCCCACACTCCTCCTCGCTCCATCCCTCTACTCCCTACTACTCTCCTTCTCCCTCTTCCTCCTCCTTCTCTTCTTCTTCCTCTCCCTCTTATTCTTCTTCCTCTTCTTCTTCTCCCTCTCCCACTATAGCATCTTCTCTTCATCTCCCCTACCCTCTTTCTTCCTCCACTCTATCCTCTCTTCTCCACTCCCTCCCTCCTCCCCCCCCCCCCTCCTCCCTCCTCCTCCCCTCCTCCTCCTCCTCCTCCCCTCCCCTCCCCCCCTTCAACACCTCACCCAACCTTCCTCCTCCACCCTCTTCTTCCTCCTCCTCCTCCTCCTCCTCCTCCTCCCTATTCCTCCTCCTCCTCCTCCTCCTGCTTCTCCTTACTCCTCCTTTACCAACGTACCCTACATTCGCACCCGTGCGTCGCCGAATCACGCCTCATAACTAATCCTCAACCAGACAGCTGGTCTTAGTGTTCACAATGTCTCCTGTTTCTTTTTAATTTCCTCTACTCTTCTCAGTTTTCTCTCGCCTCAACTTTTCTTTCTACAGACGTTTCATTTTTACACTTCCGTTCACTTCATTTCATTTCATTTCACTTCAGCACTTCAGACAAGAAGACACCGACACGCTTGCTTGGTATATAAATATTTGTCACCTTTCTAACTCATGTTTAAGTTGTCAGTGTCTTTGGCAGAAATGTCGGGAAAAAAAAGATTGAGTTTATAGAATGATTATATGTTTGAAGATGGCTAGTTATGTGTTGTATATTTTTCCCCATAAGTATTGATTAGTGTATTTATAGGTCCTGTATCCTTCACCACATACATGATCAAACCAACTCCATAACCAATCGCATTTTCAGAACATTCAGTACCCACGCCCGTGGAAGCGTTGAGAAAGTACACGTAAATATAGTTACATAAACATGCAGCTATGAACACACGAACTGTTTGTTGCAAGATAAGTCACTATTTCCGAGTGAACGTAACTCTTAGAGTTAGTTAGTAATGTGGCGGATATGGTCGGGTGGACAAGTACGTGGAAGGCGGTTTGCATAGGAGGAGAAGGGAAGAGGAGGAGAAGGGGGGGGTGGCAGTGTTAGGAATGTAGCAAATTCCAATACGTAGACCGCCGTTCTTGGTGTGGACTTGGTTGGACGTGTTGGAGGCAGGGCAGGTTTGACATGAGACACTGGAATTTCCTCGTCGTTTCTTCCTTTCTTTGTTAGGTATTCTCAGTATTTGTTTCTCGTCTTATGCTCTCTCTCTCTTTCTTTTTCTATCTGTTTCTGTCTTTTTATCTCCCCCCCCCCTCTCTCTCTCTCTCTCTCTCTCTCTCTCTCTCTCTCTCTCTCTCTCTCTCTCCGGCACTCGTCCTCTTCTCTCTCTCTCGTCTTACTCTCCATCTCTCTCTCATCTCTTCTCTCATTCCTCTCTCTCTCTCTCTCTCTCTCTCTCTCTCTCTCTCTCTCTCTCTCTCTCTCTCTCTCTCTCTCTCTTTTTCTTTTTTTTTTACACCCTTCTAAGAAGACTTCGAATGAAACATTTTCCGCCCTATATTTCATAATTATATTAATTTGTAATTTTACACATACGTCATTGGCATCCATATCACCCGCGCTCTTAGTGAAGGTGCGATAGGGAAAAAGGGGGAAGTGGAGGGCTGTTAGTGGGAGGTGAGAAGGGAGAGCAAATAAACAGGGAGATAAGTTCTTGAGGGGCATGTGTAAGGAGTGACTTGTTTATAATAGTCCGTTCGTTGAGGGTATTTAGTTTATGCAGCTGAAGTCATCACATCGTTGGCAAGTGCTGGAATTTAAAAGTACTAGAACCGCCACCGCCGTCGGGTTGGCTGAACTTTACTTAACTCGCCGTATTCATCTTTTGCTTGACTTTACTGGGTTCTCTCTGCTTACTACCTGTATATGTATGTGTACTTGAGGGATGCTTTGCTTGGACTTGACTTCCTTTGCTTGTAAGGAGACGGTGTTTAACTAATAGACTTAGACGTTACTCTCTTGTTTCGTTTATATCTCGGTTTTACAAAAAAAAGAAAAAAATAGAAATAAAATAAAGAATAAATAATAATGATAATAGTATTAATAATCTGCTAAACTTTACTTACTTCACTGAATTCCACCTTTGCTTCACTGACCTATACTTTATTAAACATGCCCTCATGCAGGTGTGGCGGAGAAGGTAAATATTGATACGAAGAAAAAAAAAAATTGTTTGGCATAAAAGACAATGTTATGAATTGCTTGTGGATGGGATAGTGCCTGACCAGATGTTAAACCCTTTTTTTTATGGTTTGGACTGGTAGGGGGGGGGGGGTTGAGGTTTCCGTTGAGTCTTGGTTCGTAGGAATGAGAGGCGGGGGAGAGGGAGGAATAGAGGACGGGAGGGAGGGAGGGAGAGG
>NW_028234439.1:2064538-2067038 GCF_977035675.1 Penaeus japonicus
AGTTTGAGTGTATGTCTTTTTGCGTGTGAGGTGTGGTGTGGTGTTTGTGTGTATGTATGTATTTATATGTGCCTGCTTGTGCATGCCTTCATATGTTTGTGTCCGTGTATACATGTATTAGAAACGTTTCTGAAAGAACAAGAAAAGAGGGGGAGGGGGGTAACGCATTAAAATAAAGAAGCAACAACACACGTTTATTACTCTCCTCTCTCTCTCTCTCTCTCTCTCTCTCTCTCTCTCTCTCTCTCTCTCTCTCTCTCTCTCTCTCTCTCTCTCTCTCTCTCTCTCTCTCTCTCTCTCTCTCTCTCTCTCTCTCTCTCCCCCCCACCCACCCTCCTTCCCCTACCTAGCGAGCGACGAGGTTATAACACGTCGCCAATCTTGCGCACGTCAGTTTTATCGCGTCACTTCCCTTGATGGACGGCGCTCCGGGAGACGTGGGCGGGGGCGGGGGCGCGGGCGGGGGCGGGGACGCTGGGAGAGACTATTTTGGGGACTACACACTCACGGAGGATCGCTGCTTTTTTCTTTCTTTGTTATTTATGTTTTTTTTATTATTCCTTTATTTCTTTGTATGTTTTAGATTTTTTTTTATTGTTTTCTTCCCATTTTTTTTACAACTTTTCCCACTTTTTTTTGAGATACGGGTTCATTTTTTTTTTCCTTCTTTTAGTTTTTTTTTTCTTCCCTTTGTACTTAATTTTATGTTTTGTCATTTTTTCCTCTTTCCTTTTTATTTTTCACTTTTTTTTTTGCTCCTTTGTTGTTTATGTCTCACGTATCTAGGTGCGCGCGTGTATATGTGTATATTCCTCTCCCTCCTCCCTCCCTCTTTCTTCATCCTTTCCTCCTCTCTTGCCTCCCCTCCCTTCCCTTCCCTTCCCTTCCCTTCCCTTCCCTCCCCTCCCCCTCTCCACCCTTATCCTCTCTCCCTCCACTCCCCTCTCTCCCCTTCCGTCTCTCCCCCATCCCACCCGGGCGACGATGCACGCTTACTCATCACGCCCATTCATGCCCCCAGAGCCACGCCCACATCTTGCGCAAGCCCCATACCTGTGCGCTGTTATGGGTCCCGCTTACGGGAAGTCGTATATTTTATTTTATTATTATTATTATTACTATAATTATTATTATTATTCCTCCTCTTTTCTATATACCTGCTTCTATCTGTCTCTATATGATATTCTGTCTATCAGTCTATATCTTTGTTATCATATCCCCTTCCATTCTTCCCTTTTTCCTTTTAATACGAATACTCCAGAAACTAAACAAAGACAAAATCAAGCGCGGGGCGGACAGTGACAACCGCAAAACAAGCCATCTTTTCCCCCACCAAAGACTTCTCGAGGCAAAAGTTTTCATATAGGCCTTATTTTAGGCTTATGTCTTTGGGCGTGTTGTCATCGTGTAGGCGTGAATCAACCGTATATATATATTTTTTTTTTCTCGTGTTTTGAAAGCATTAACGACGTAGGTGAGAGATTAAACGTGTCCGGATGCTTTTGCTTTGGAATTTGTCTTTGAGGGAGAGAGAGAGAGAGAGAGAGAGAGAGAGAGAGAGAGAGAGAGAGAGAGAGAGAGTGGGGGGGGGTAGGTGGTAGAAAGAGAGAGGGTGGGTGGGTGGGGGGAGGGGGGGAAATATGTGCTTTTTTTTTTCTTTCTTTCTTTTTCTTTCTTTCTTTTTTTTTCTTTTTATGTTTGGGTAATGCTTGAAAGAGATCATGAGGTATTTTGGTTGGAATGACGAAGTGATGCCAAGTTGTTTGTTTATTTGTTTGTTTACTCTCGCGGTTCAAAAGCATTCTGTTAAAGATGGTTTTGCCTTTGAAAAATGTCGTCGATACATTCTTTTCAAAGCAATCGAAGCAAGGTGGAACGGTAAAGAATTTCCTTGAAGTGAAGTATGCGGTAACGAAAAGAGCATAAGTGTTATTGAACAGGATGACAAAATTAGGCTGACTGAAACATTTAGGGGAAGAAAATACAGTTTTTAATATGAGATACGGGAGAAATACCTATTTTTTCATATCTTACAGATTTTCCGTTTATTCAGTAGTGTGTCCGTAAATACTATCTATATGCAGGTTCCTCGCTATTTTTGTAGTTTAAGGTTGAAGTTCTTTCAAACTAGGTAGTTACCCCTGTAGACCGTTCTCTGTGAAAGAGAAGATAGAAAACGGGGAACGGTCGGGGTATCATCAAGAATTGTGATGATTTTCGCATTCTGTTGTGTCCTGTCTCGTGTATAGCAATTTCTACAGCCTTATATGCCTTAAAGTGAATGGAAAATATATTTTGTTTTTGTTTTATTGATTGATTTTTCCATATTTTTTCCTCTCTCTCTCTCTCTCTCTCTCTCTCTCTCTCTCTCTCTCTCTCTCTCTCTCTCTCTCTCTCTCTCTCTCTCTCTCTCTCTCTCTCTCTCTCTCTCTCACCCACCCACTTACTAAAGAAAAATAAAGCAACACTGAGACTTTAAACACACATACCATTATGTGTT
>NW_028234439.1:2077038-2079538 GCF_977035675.1 Penaeus japonicus
TCCTCCTTTCCCCCCCCCCTCTCCCCCCTTCCCCCCCCCCTTCTCCTCCTTTCCCCCTCCCCTTCTCCTCCTTTCCCCCTCCCCTTCTCCTCCTTTCCCCCTCCCCTTCTCCTCCTTTCCCCCTCCCCTTCTCCTCCTTTCCCCCTCCCCTTCTCCTCCTTTCCCCTCCCCTTCTCCTCCTTTCCCCCTCCCCTTCTCCTCCTTTCCCCCTCCCCTTCTCCTCCTTTCCCCCTCCCCTTCTCCTCCTTTCCCCCTCCCCTTCTCCTCCTTTCCCCCTCCCCTTCTCCTCCTTTCCCCCTCCCCTTCTCCTCCTTTCCCCCTCCCCTTCTCCTCCTTTCCCCCTCCCCTTCTCCTCCTTTCCCCCTCCCCTTCTCCTCCTTTCCCCCTCCCCTTCTCCTCCTTTCCCCCTCCCCTTCTCCTCCTTTCCCCCTCCCCTTCTCCTCCTTTTTCCCCCTCCCCCTTCCCTCCTTTCCCCCCCCTTCTCCTCCTTTCCCCCCCCTTCTCCTCCCTTCCCCCTCCCCTTCTCCTCCTTTCCCCCCCTCCTTTCCTCCTTCTCCCCTCCCCTTCCTCCTTTCCCCCTCCCCTTCTCCTCCTTTCCCCCTCCCCTTCTCCTCCTTTCCCCCTCCCCTTCTCCTCCTTTCCCCCTCCCCTTCTCCTCCTTTCCCCTCTCCCCTTCTCCTCCTTTCCCCCTCCCCTTCTCCTCCTTTCCCCCTCCCCTCCTTCTCCTCCTTTCCCCCTCCCCTTCTCCTCCTTTCCCCCTCCCTTTCTCCTCCTTTCCCCCGCCCCTTCTCCTCCTTTCCCCCGCCCCGTCTCCTCCTTTCCCCCTCCCCTTCTCCTCCTTTCCCCCTCCCCTTCTCCTCCTTTCCCCCTCCCCTTCTTCCTCCCTTTCCCTCCTCCCCCCCCTTCTCCTCCTTTCCCCCTCCCCTTCTCCTCCTTTCCCCCTCCCCTCTCCTCCTTCCCCTCCCTTTCCTCCTGTCCCCCGCCCCTTCTCCTCCTTTCCCCCTCCCCTTCTCCTCCTTCCCCCCTCCCCTTCTCCTCCTTTCCCCTCCCCTTCTCCTCCTTTCCCCCTCCCCTTCTCCTCCTTTTCCCCTCCCTTTCTCCTCCTTCCTCCTCCCTACCTCCCCCCCTCTCCCCGTCTCCCTCTCCCGAGTGTTAAAAAAAATAAAGCAATAGGATGGAGTAAGGATGCCAACTTAATCAAATCAGCTGATTTACACCCAATCGATTGTCTCGAATAGTTCGTCATCTCGCTGGAAAGATTCACACGCAGATCAGCTGTTCGTGTCTTGGCGGTTGCCGAATCAACAAGTGGAGGTTGCGACGGCTGGGCGGTCGGATCGGTGTGACTTTTGGCTTTCGAGGTATTTCGAGGCACAGATGGGGCATGTGGGGCCTCGTCTCCGTAATTGTGATGATGATGATGATGATGATGTTAGTAAGAGTAATGATTATGAGGATGATGATTATGATAATGATGATGAAAATAATAATGATGGTGATGATGATGATGTTAGTAAGAGTAATGATTATGGTAATAATAATGATGATGATGATGATGATGTTAGTAAGAGTAATGATTATGATAATGATGATGATGATTTTAGTAAGAGTAATGATTATAAGGATAATGATTATGGTAATAATAATGATGATGATGATGTTAGTATGAATAATGATTATAAGGATAATGATTATGGTAATAATGATGATGATGATGTTAGTAAGGATAATGATTATGGTAATAATAATGATGATGATGATAGTAAGAGTAATGATTATGAAGATAATGATTATGGTAATAATAATGATGATGATGTTAGTAAGAATAATGATTATAAGGATAACGATTATGGTAATAATAATGATGATGATGATGTTAGTATGAGTAATGATTATGAGGATAATGATGATGGTAATAATGATGATGATGATGATAGTAAGAGTAAAGATTATGAGGATAATGATTATGGTGATGATGATGGTAATAGTAGTGATGATTATGATGATAGTAATCAAGTTCTAGAGGATATTCACTTCACGGATACACCGTAGCTCTGCAACCGAAATATACTGCAGTAAATTAAGTAGTTGCTCAGTAGATGTACCTCAGCGGCGGGAAATTTTACTGATATAGCCACTACAGAGAATAAGGCACTGATTCCGTCGTAGGATTACGTATTGCAGTGGCTTCGTATTGCAGGGTTGCAGGGACGGTCTTTTGGGTCATGATGGTTACAGGACTAGCAGCCATATTCTAAGTCCCTAAGCGCGCCGTGTACATGACGTGAACATGCCGCGATTCTTATTCTAGAAGCGCGGGTTCGCGGCAAAAGCGTGGCAAATTCGTGGCAGATGCGTGGAAAGTATTGGAACAATCGTGGAAACTCCGTGGCAAGGGGGTAGGCTTGTCACGATAGTTACACGAGTGAAAAAAATCATATTTTTACTGTACTTTTTCTTACCAATACTTCATATGAGCATACTACGTTTGAAAAGTAAT
>NW_028234439.1:2084538-2107038 GCF_977035675.1 Penaeus japonicus
TTTTCTTTCTTCGTATTCATGTTTTGATGAGGTTTCTTGGAAAAATAAAAAGTTAGTGATGATAATATCAGCGCAACAGATAGTAACGCGTGTACCAGGGTGAAAATGAAATAGTAAGAAGGGAGTAATAAGATTTAATGGAACGGTCTGGCGAATATTCACGTTTTTCCTTTCTCACTGTGGCTGACTTTTATTTCACGTTTATGTCCGTTCCTACCCCGTTATCATAATGGGTTTTAAGACTTTTTTTAAGGATGTTTGCAGGGTTGAGGATAGTGTGTGTGTGTGTTTGTGTGTGTATGTATGTATATGTATGTGTGTATGTATATATGTATATATATACATATTGTGTGTGTATGTATGTATGTATATATGTATATATATATATACTTTTTTTTTTTTTTTTTTTCTTGTGATAGATTTTTTTTTTTTTTTTTTTTTTTTTTTTTTTTTTTTTTTTTTTTTTTTTTGTGAGGTTAAAACGCTATTGGTGATGTGGTTAAGACACATTTTCCGTACGTTGGTTAAGACATTTTGTTGACTAGGTTGAGCCACTGTATTTGCGACGATCGTATACATAATAGCGCGTGAACAGACGAAGTACTTGTCCAGTATCCTAAGACCTCCTAATCTCTGCAGTCTCACTGGGCCTACGGTCGCCGGGGAAGGTGTCTCCCCTGCGAGGGCGGACCATGAAGGAGTATGAAGAGCAGCTGGGCAGCCTGAAGAAGGAAAATTTCTCTTTAAAACTGCGCATCTACTTCCTTGAGGAGCGGATGGGACAGAAGTACGATAAGGAGGATAAGGAAGAGCTGTACAAGACCAACATCGAGCTCAAGGTTAGTGAGAGAAGTGAAAGAGGAATGGGATAGGGGGACCAGTCGTGAAATGTCGTAGTGTTATTTCTATTTACCTTGGTTTTGATATTGTATATGTATGTTTTAGTTGTGTCTCCCACAGACCGTATAGTCAAGAAAGGGGAGCATGATTCGACATACTTCCAGGAAGCTTATTCTTGACTCTTCGTCTTATCCTTATATCCTTATCCTTATGCAGGTCGAAACAGAAGCACTAAAGCGGGAGTTGTACGACAAACAAGAGTTGGTACGGCAGGCATCGACGGCGCTGTCAGGGTTAGAGCAGCAGTTCCAAGAACAAGTGGCGCAGATGAAGGGGATGCACGAACAGGAGAAACAGCAGCTGAATGGGAAGATCGACCAGCTGCAAAAGGTAAGGGGCCTTTTATTATTATTATTATTATTATTATTATTACATGTCTGTATTTATTTCTCTATGTGTTTTAAAGATGAACAAGATATGTTTATTTTTTCCGTTTTTTTATTACACTGACAACATATTTTGTTTTTCTTTCTTTCTTTCTTTATGTGATTGTGTATATCAATATGTAAATACATACCTTAATTCTGCTCTTTCCTCCCAGGACTTGGATGACTACGACCAGCGCATCCAAGAAGAAGGGGGTCGCCAGGGAGAACTGACCAAGCTCTGTGGGCTGGCCTTCAGCACCGGCGCTGAGGAGGAAGAGCCCGCAGACGCTGCCCCTTCGAGGGAGAAGTTGAGTCTTCCTCTCAACCTTCAGGGCCAAAATAACAGCAGCTTTGGCCATTCTCCTGTTCAAGGTAATTGTGAAAGGAGGTTGTCACTGAACTTACTGTACTAGTAGCAACCCTTGGCTCAGGGGGTCGGGGTCTGCCCTTGCCTCAGGGTTGCTGTTAGGAAGATTGGCTATGCAAGTATTGTATACCCATATGGGCACCACCTTATAAATGATTCTGAAGTTCTAAATTTATGTAACATATATTTTTTTTACATCTTTGGAATTTATTGAGAGATCAGTTAGGAATAGCTGTTAGGGGTTTCTTTCTTTCACTTTGTCATACAAAACAAAAGCATGGGGATCATTTGTAACCCAGCATGATTTACTCTTTTATAATCTTATTTGTATTTTTCATTCTTTATTGCAGGACTGTTTAGCCTGCCAGCAACAGTCCCCAGCACCCTAGGGAAGATCCAGTCCCCATCTAAAACCTGCGAGCTGTCAGAAGAACCAGACCTGGTGGCGGAGCAGAAAGTCGCAGCTCTCGAAGCCCGGGTGGCAGAACTGGAAGAACGGGTTACAGAACTGGAAGGAGAGCTGGCAGTCAAAGAAGAGACAAATAGTGTACTTGAGGGAGATATTGCCAACTTAAGAAAGGAGGTACGTTTTATTCCCAAAGGAGATGTTTTAGTCAGCATTTATTGGCTTGTCCCTTTATCAGCGGCATTACGCCTAAAAATCTTGATGGACTGTGAATAGATTTTATGGGCATGTTCCCCATGAGCCAGAGACTAATTGATTAGATATTAATAGATTATGGTAATATGGTGTCAAAGAAAGCAGGTCAACTATCAACTGAGGATTTTTTTTTATGGTAGACTTATGTATTTTTAAACTGGATTTTTTTATTCATCTCGGTAATTTTTTCTTCTTCTGTTCCTTTACATTTTTGGAAGGAAGAGGCTGGTAGAATGATTGGATTTGGGGACTTCTGTCAGTCATTTATTTGTTCTCTATGATGAATAATTATCAGAATAATCAGAATATGATAACGCTTCTCATCGTTCATTTTTCTCTCAACAGTTGGAAGACAAAGTAGAAAAGATAGCCGACTTAGAGGTAGAAGTCTCGGAGAAGGACATGAAGATCGATGATGTGATGCAGGAGCTGGAGACACGCCACGTGGAAATCCAAGCCAAGGAGGACCAGATCGAGGCGCTACACCAAGACTTGATTAAGGTGGGCTCCCATCCTCGAAGTTTCGGTCTTTCTGTAACACTCTTTTTTGCTTTCCTCTCTCTCTCTCTCTCTCTCTCTCTCTCTCTCTTTTTTTCTCTCTCTCTCTCTCTCTCTCTCTCTCTCTCTCTCTCTTTTTAATCTTTTAATTATTCTTCCTCTTTTTCATCTTTTTTTCCTTTTCTTGTCTTCTTTTCTTGCTTTCTTTTTTTCTTTTTAAAACCTATTTTAAAACCTTTTTTTTATTATTATTTTCTCCTTTCTTAATTTCTTTTCTTATTCTAGTTCTTCTCCATTTTCTTTATCTTCATTTATCTTTCCTTTTGTATTTTTCCCCCTATGTTTTCAATATGATTTATTCTGTTCATATTAGTCTCCCTTCTCCTTTTTTTCTAGTCATTTCTTATCTTCACTGTCTATCTTTTTATTTTTATTTATTTATTTATTTATTTTATGATGTCTTCTATTTATAAATCATATGTAGAGATAAACTATAATAAAAAAAAAATCTTCCTTTTGTAATACCTGCATTATTTATTTTCTTACAATAGCTTCTCTCTCTCTCTTTCCCTCTCCAAGGTGGAGCCGGAGATCGAAGTGAAGGTTCAGGAGATTGTAGAACGTGATCGGATTATTGAGGAGAAGATAGAGCAGATCGAGCAGCAGAACAAAATTCTCGTGGAAATCCAAATTACGCTCGACGAAAAGCAGAAGCAGATTGCAGACATGGAGCAGAAGATCAGCGACTACAGCTCGAAGGTCACAAAACTCAACGAAGAGTTGGACAAAGCCTGTAAAACCATACAGGTGAGGATGATTTGGTTTGCATCTCAACTTTAATCATGAGGCTCATGGTAATTACAGTAATTGTACAAAGGCCAAAATCTTGTATGCAATGATGTTATCTTTCTTTCCTTCCTTACTCTTTCTCTCTGTTATTAGTCAGCAGGCATTTAAAATTTAGTATGGGGGTAGAAGATTTTTCAAAGTTCAAAAGGAAGATGAGTCTATTGAGACAGACATATAAATGAGAATTAATAACTTTACAAAGCAAGAGGCGTAGTTGATGTATTTTGACCAGAATTGATTCTGATGAAGATTTGATTGAAGCACAACAATTAACATCTCTTGCGTTGTGTGTTCTACAGTGTCAGTTTTATTTAGTACAAAGATATACTAAAGGAAAGAAAGAAAGCCTATACTTTATATATATTTAGTCTAAAAAATTTCTCCCTCTCCTCTAGACCTTTGCCGAGGAAGTGGAAGCCCGCGACAAGGAAATCGCGACGCTAAAGAAGGAGCTGAAGAGGAAGGAGAAGAAGATCAAGGACCTGGTAGCAGAGCTGAAGGAGGCCCTGGACATGCTCAACAAAGCCAAGTGGGAAGCGGAGACCAGCGGGGGCGAGGACGGAGTCAAGGAGATGGCCGAAGAGGAGAATGAGGTAAACAGCTATTCCTGCCATGCCGAGAGCAGTGCAGCTTACTCTGGCAGTGCAGAGGAGGATTTTGCGAGCTTGGAAGAGAGCTACTACGCAAATGACAGCCTCCGTGCATGGGAAAGGGTGCAGCATGTGCAGCCTCAGTATCATGTTTCTCCCTTCAAAACCCTAACGCAAACAGCTGACTGCGACTCTTACAGCTTTCCACCGAGCAAATGCGTTCTGCCAGTCAAAGTGTTTCCGAGTCAGCCTGAGCTAGTAACCCCAGAGCAAACCAGGATCTTAAAGTCGTCTCCTCTTGCTCTTCACAAAAACCTGCGTTCTCATCTTTTGCATGCAACTTATGATTTGTCATAGGCTTTTCTCTTTTTCAAATTCTGCTTTTTGTTTCCTTTTTACATGTTTTATTGCTTGCTTGCTGTTGGTGATAATTCTCAAGTAGTGGAATTATTCTGTGTTTGTTGCTGTGCTTGTGCTTGTGCTTGTAGTGTGGAATGTTGTGTCTTGTTTTATGTTTTTATTTTTTTATTTTTTAGCATCTTCATTTTTAAACATTTTTAGCAATTATTAATAAAAGTTTTATATATGAACTAAATTTTTTTTCCTTTTCATGTTTGTATTTAGAATAAACTGCCTTGCTATTTGAAATGATCCACTAATGTCTGATTAAGAATGTAAGGTAAGTGCTTTCTGTAAGATAATCATTTGAATGAATACATAAAAATCATAGGTTTGTGTCATGTCTCATTCTGAATATAAACACTGTAATTATTGGATTCATTTTAGAGAAAGGTTTTTGCAAATCAATACTTAAATTCTCTTAGTATACATGTTTTGCCTTTTTATTTTTTCTTTCATAAAGAGAATTAACTAGACTCTCATATAATGGACTTGCTTAGACTGACTTGAGAATAGCCAACCTATTTATCCTCCCAGTGATCCATATTTCCAAAGTAAATATTCGTATCCTAAAGACGATGATTGGTCTTTCAGCGACTGTGGGCTGAGCTGGAGTCCAGGAAGAACGAGGTGTTGGCACTACGAGCCGAGCACAAGCATTCGCTGTCGGAGGCTCAGGACCGCATCAGTCACCTACAACAGCAGCTGGAGGAGAAGCTGAAGGCGCTGGACGGCCAGAAGGAGAAGCACTCCCAAGACGTGGAGGAGAGGGAGGCCAAGCTGAGGGACTTGGTCCAGCAGGTGGCGAGGTTAGAGGGCCAACTTCAGGCACTTCATGGGGACATGTCCAACAGGGAGGGTCAGCTGAGGACTAACCAGGACCTGGTGCAGGAGCTGAAGGACGAACTGGCTTCGGCCAAGGAGGAGCTGAAGGACAAGAAGCAGGAGTTGGACACTCTCCAGGATGAGCTCAAGAAGAAGAATGCGGACATGCAGGACTTGGTGAACTGTGAACTGTGGGAGAGGAATAAGGAGGTAGAGAAACTGCATGAAAAACTAAGTGCCTTAACATCAGACCATCAGCAACAAATCAACAATCTGAGAGAGGAACTTCAAGCCAAGAATAATGAAATCAATAGATTAGAAGCTAAGCCACTGTCTGAGAGTAGCAAGAGTTCTGATGGCAACCAAACGAGTTGCCCGGTGATCAACACAAACCTAACAGTCGCTGGCACTACGAATGACCAACCCAAAAATGCAGCACACCTGACAGTTGTCACGAACACTGGTGCAGATTTGATAACTGTGACACGTCCCCTTCACGTAACGTTGGGTGATGACAACACCGCTTCAGTTCAATTGCTATACCAGGAGATCAACAAAATCAGGGGTGAGGCACAGGCACTGAGACTTGAGAGGAGTATTCTCAGTGATAAATTGCAGAAACTCAATGAGAAGGTGAGTCAGACAACTGACATAGCAAAGGCAAATGAACTCAGAGAACAAATGGACATGGTTAAACGACAGCTTGAAGAGAGCAAAGAACAAAACTTGCAGAAGGATCGACAGCATGGAGAGGTTGTGAGTGACTTCCAGTCACAAGTTCAAACCTTGCGGAATGAACTCCATAATGCTAAGAAAAAGATAAGTCGTCAGTTAACTGAAGTCAGCGTCAGAAAGTATCAAGAATCTTTGAAGAGACACAAGCAGGAAATTGCATCACTGAGAAAGAGATTGGCAGACTCACACAATGCCTGTGATCTACTCAGAACCAGATTGGAAGAACTAGCTGACTTCTTGGAACGTATTCTTGAAATGGATGAGAAAGGTCTCATTAACCTTAGTCAGTTGTCGGCCAAGCACATTGCCTCCCTGCACAAAACCCTGAACGAGTCTCGTGCCCTCTCTCGATCCTTGTCCCAATCCCTTATGATAGGCATGGACACCACTGACCATGGAGACGATGGCCTGTTGTCCAGCTGTTCTCTAAGTTCTGTTTCTTCTTGGAGCTTACAGCGAGATGACAGTCTCTCAGAAACTCATGATCCAGTGATTGCCAGCAGTCATGAAACGTTACCAAATCTGCCAGATGAAACCATACTTCAGGGAGATGAAACTCATGACCCAGCTTTCCAGGCCATTGCTACCCAGCTCAATACCCAAATTGATCAGAAGACCAGAGAAATAGATGCAATAGCAGAAAATGTATGCGTACTTAGTGAACAGCTGGCTGAGCGGACACGCCAGGTGGAGCAACAAGCTGGTGTTATTGGAGAGCTGAGAGGCCAGGTAGGACGCCTGCAGGAGGAGGTACGCCACAGAGACCTCCAGCTGATGGCCTCCCAAGCTGACCAAGACCAAGATAACAATCAGGCAAATCTGCATGGCTCATGGCATAGTAGTACAAATCCCCTGGCAGCATCATCTCAGAGCACAGTGCATGCGGCATCACCACAAACTACCGTTAATGCTCAGGACTATAGTAGTCAGGAACGGCTTAGGAAGTCGCCTAGCACGTGTTCCGACACACTCCCTCCCCCTCCTCTCCACCTCCTCCAGGACAGCGAGTGTGAAGATATCAGGGGTGATGTGCGTGAGCTTGAAATATGTCAGGTGTCAGACCGAAGCAGCTTAAGTGCCGTCAAGAGTGCTTATTCGACTGATGCTGCCATCAAGGCCTATAGTAGACATCCAGGCTATTTCCACCAGCTGGCTCCCCAGAAGGGACTTCCAAGCATGGATGGAAGAAAGTCTTGGGTAGAAAATGCAAGTGGACCTGGGGGATGTATTGGGCCAGAACAGCCATGGGCACCGGTTTCGCCCTCAGAAAGCGAGGCTTGGAGCGAACCAGATAGAAACGTGTCTCTTGCCAGAATTGGTTTAGATGCTTGCACTCTTGTTGGTGGTCCAGACAGGGCTTTATCACGATCACGTCAGCAAAGAGCATCAGCTGCCATAACTTCAGAGTCAGATGGTGAGGCAGCTTATGAGGAGACCACAACTTGCACTGCCAATCCCATATCAACACCGGGAAAGAGCTCAAAACGGCGCTCAGACATCGCCGAGCTTAGGCGCGTATCCACCAAACTGCGTGCCGTCGAACAGCTCAACGAAACGCTCCGTGCTGAGCTGAACATCTATCAAACCTTGAGTCAGCAGTTGGTTCCTCAACAGCAAAATCAGCAAGAAAGACCCAAAACAAGTGACAAGAGTGTTGAGACCCACAAAGGAGAAACTGTGGATGCCTCAGTGGGTGCTGAAGAAGAGACAACACTTCCACCTCCTCCTCCTCCTCCTCTCGCACTTACTATACCTGCACCATTGTTGGAAGAAATCCGGGCACTCCGCCTGAAACTGGAAGAGGCTATTGCAAACAATGACCATCTAAGAGACCAGTTAGAAGCAGCGCTAACAGCTCATCCACAAGATGAAGCACGGTTCCATCACCTGACTGCTGCGCTACAGGTAAGACATTTTGTAGAGGTTAACCTGTCTTAAAGATATGATTTTTATCTGTGTGTTAGTGTATGTATATTTATATGTATGTATATATATATATATATATATATATATATATATATATATATATATATATATATATATATATATACATATATATACTTTTTTTTTTTCTTTCTTTCTTTCTTTTTTTTCTAAGTTAGAGAAAAGGAGGTAACACTTCATTACTAAATGACTTAGTTAAAGTTGAATATCATTTAAAGATTTGATATTGCATCAAGATAGTTTATTACTCTTACTGTTAGGTCCACATATTAATTGATATATATTTATTACCAGATTGCACAAGAAGAGGTAAGAGAGGCTAGAGACAGACTACAGTGTACTCAGGAAGCGCTCAGAGCTCAGCAAGACCTCACAAATGGAGTCCAACAAAAGTACCAGGATTGCGAACGCTGCCTAGAAAAGTTCAAATCTCGCCTTGAAAACTCGGAGGCAGAACTAAAAAGCACAAGGGCAGAATTAGCTAAAGTCCAGAAAGTCGTACAGGAAAAGGAGGCTCTGATTCTTGAGCAGGAGAAACTTTTGCATCAAAAGGATTCTCAGCTTGCAGAAAATGAGCAGGTCATTGTTGAGATCGGAGAGAAGATCAAGTGCTTAGAGAAGAATGCCACCGAGAGTCAAGAAAATGACGAAAGAGTGCAAGAGATGCAGGTTGCAATGCAAAAGCAGGAAATGCGTCTGTTGGAAGTGAACAAAGAACGCCTGTCCCTCGTCGGAGAACGTGCCCGTCTGCAGGCTCAGTTGGCATCTGTGGCAACCCAGGCCCGATTATTAAAGGATGACAAACAAGAAATAGAAGAAGTTGACGGTGAACGTGTATCTCTGCTCAAACAGCTCGAAGCGGGACAAGCAGCGGCCGTGGCCATGTATCAGGAAAAGCAACAGCTTCTTAAGAGCAAGGAACACCTGGAGAAGGAGGTGCTGATATTGCAGGAGGAAATAGCTAGTCTACGTGCAAAGGCCAACCACCTCGCTGCAAGAGAGGCCCATGCTGCCCATCTATCAGATTCAGAACAGAGAGGTTTGAGTGAACTACGCACTGCGCACACCAAGCTGCAGCAAGCATACAGAAACTTGCAAGAATATAATCAGAAACTAGGACAAGAGTTATCAGTACTAAAGGAAAGAAAGAGAGCCAGTGACCAGGCAGAAGCACGCACTGTCGAGTCCGAGAGACTCGTGAAGCAGCTGACGGCGCAGTTAGAATCTGAGCGTTGCCTTACGACAAACTTACAGCTTCAGTTGGATGCTCTCAGATCCAAGGCATCACCAGCTTCATCTCATAATGACTGTAAGTACAGATAGATGTGTTTGTGCACGTATGTGTGTCCATATATATATATATATATATATATGTGTGTGTTGTGTACATATTTTACAAGTATTTTCTTCCATTCAAAAACCGTTTTGTGCTCTCTATCTTGCTCATCAGATCATCTGGTGTGATATTTTAATAAAGATTATACCACTTTGTCTTTAATTAACTTGTATTCTTCTCTACAGCCGTTGTGCCTAATGCAAGTGATCTTGCATCTCCTGAAAGTGTGACCAGCATTGAATTCTTCCGGCCCTCGTCCGACCTGAGTGGCATCGGCCTGCGGGGACGTAGGCCAGCCTCCCTCGGGCCAACTTCTCCTGTAGAAAAGGAAAAATCCTACGAACGCCGTGCCTCCAGCAGCAGCCGCAGAAGAGACAGCAGTAAACGCTACAGCAACCATTGGAGCGAAGATAAAGAAAACCTTCACACAACCACCACCATGATCACCACCACCACCACCAGCAGTAAGAGAGGACGTCGCCTCCAGAGCGGCAGTTCTAACGATGGGGTGTTGGCAGAGCAGGCGGCGCCACCACAGCTGCCCAGCCTCCATCGCGAGGAAGAGAACGACGGTGGTACGACTTCCGGGGAATCTCCTGACCTGGGGATCGGGTCAGACTACCACTTCTCCAGTTTGGAAAGGGGGACGCACATGATGCGTTCCGCCATGCATGCCAACAACGATCTCCCACTTCGTCCACTGTGCTCTGAACCTAGTAAGTCAAGTTCACTTCAGCTTGTTTTACTGAGGCTCTTTAGCTTATCTTTTTGTAGATTTTTTTTAGAATCTGAATATTTTTATAGTTAGAATTGTCTTGCAATCAGTTTCTCTAAGGCAACTGTTGGAGGGCTTTGCTGTATGTAATAGCCCCAAATTGCATTTTGAAATATTTCTGTAAATGATCGTAACTAGAAATAAAATACTAATGTAACTGTAGATGTAGCAGATAAAAAGTGCCACAGTCTGGTAGGGACAACGCATCCCTCTTCAATTTTTTAATTTTTTTTTCCTACTGATTCTAATCAATAAATGATAACATCAAGTGTAAGTATAACTAAATTTGAGTAATTATAGATGTCTCATAGATGGGTAGAGAACATATAGAGAAGATTAGGAAAATTAATCTTGTTATTCAATAGAGATCTAAAGATTCATAATTGGAAGAAAAAGAACTTGAAGAGCTGGAAACTGGTGTTCTTATTTTTTAATGTGCTAAGGTATGTGTCTTTGTTTTTGCTTTTGTTGCGTTTTGCAGACTTTCTTTTCCACGCCCTCTCTTGTAGTTAATACAAAGTCAAAATTATTATTTCATTCCGGATTATACATTTATTGCTGTTGTTTTTTTGTTTCGTTGGAACTATTTATACTATTTATTTTTCTGTTCTTAGTATTATGTTTATTAATTATTATTATTTTTTTTTTTGTGAATTACAGAATTTTATTGCATGGAACCAAAATTATTGCCTCTCATCTTTTTTTTTATTATTATTATCATCATTTTGCTTGAAGTATATTTTAATCTTCATATCCAATAACTATTTAGAAAATGAAAAGAAAACAATTCTGATGTGAGACTTTCCACTTCTTTTCAAGAAAGCTGCCAGATTGATTTTTCACTCTTACAGCTTTCATCACCACAGAATACGAAACTAAAGCAATGATCCGTATTTTCAGGCCATAGTACTCTAAGTGTGGAGAATCAGCAATTGCGCCAAGAACGGGACAACCTGTCGGAAAAGTTGGCATCCACAAAGGACACGCTGAAGGATGCCTTGGAGAAGCTGTCGAGGGCCAACCAGCGCAAAGAGAGCGTCGAGAGAGCCATCTGCAAACAGCTCACCAAGACGCACCATGTCCTGAAGAAGGCAAAGGGAAACTTGAAACAGGCCAACTCTCTTCCTCAGTGATCTTCAAAAGTTTAAGTTTTTGCAATAAGGAAAAAAAAAGAGAAAAAAAGGGAAAAGATTTAGAAATTCACATTTGTTTCTTTGCTCGGAAAATGAAGGCCAGAACTCCTCGTTTTGTTTTGTTTACGTGTGTGAGATTCTCCTGAAGAGAATACGTCCATTTGTGAGTAGTGCGGCAAAAGTGACACTAATTGACACAGTTACGTCTCTGGGATATGTGCATATGCGTGAGATTTTAGTTTACAGAAACGATCAGGAAACCATGGTGACAGAAATGATCAGGAAGTCAAGAAACAAAAGCAATCAGGAAAACACGATGTGAATGGCTTTGTGATTTACAATAGAACCATTATTTGTGAACCGTCCGCTGGCAGTCTTTACCGGGTCCCATCCCGGTGGAGCTACCCCCCCATTAGAATGAACCTGTGTGGTAGAACCGAGTAACGTGTATTCCCGGCAGTGTGATAAAGAAGAAGAAAGGAACGGCAAAAAAAAATTGTCGGTGGGAATCCAGGTTGTTACGTTATCTCCAGGAAGATCATTCATACGCTTCTCGTCCAGAAACGGAAACGTGATTTTATCTTTTTTTTTTCTTTTATTTGCTTAAGTTGTTTGGTTAACAATATGGAAGTTGATCCATACAAACATGTGACCTATTTTTAAGAGATTTCATATGGATTATCATTTGTTGTTGATTATTAACTTTTTTTTATCGCTTTTCCTCGCAATTAGTAGGAAAATGTTTTTGAAATCATTGCACCCTTTGGAAGTATATATACTTTCAGATCCACAGAAAGGAAGATTACACCCTTTTTCTTTTTTTTTTTCAAAGGTTATAAAAACCACTTGTGCACTTTTATTTCAGTATCTTTTAGTGATTAGGACATATCATATATTTACTGTCAGGAATCCTGAACTCTATATATATTTGCTTGTAAAAGAAAACGAGGTTGAGTATCTGATCATTGTAAATGTCATTTTTGTAGACATTCCAGTGCATTCTTTGCAGAACATCCAGTATCTTGGCCTCTGTTCTTGTTATCTCTTTACGACCTCTTTTTCCACCTTAATCAGTCATGTAAATATAATTCCCATCATTCTAAGCTCATATCTTTTTTGTATATAATACTGATGATGTGATTTGAAATCCCACAGCTTTCTGAATATAATCTGTTTTATATAAGTTATTAAAAAGGGTGTGGACATGTTTCTTCCTTATTTTCATATCTACCAGACTTTACACTCGTTTGGATATAGCAACCCCAAACATGGACATTCTCAACCCGCTATATAAAAGCAGGTCACGCCATCATCACCTTTATTACCACTCGCAAATTCTCTTACGCTTCCTGAAGCAAAATACCTCCCAACTTCTTGGTGTAGTTATGTTCATGTAATCATTTTTCCTCATTATTTTACTATTTTTTTCTGCTTGATTATCATAGAATAAGAACTATGAAAAATGAGATGTGATGGAGATAAGACTTAACCTGTATTTAGTCTTTCTTACTTGATTTAAGACGACAAGTTTGATTTCAGTTGGTTGTATTACGGTGCCTCATTGTGTAAATTGTTTTTCTGTTAATATGTGATTTTTACATCACAGAATATGTATATTTAGTATTTCACCAAATAAGGTAAGGTATTGTGTATTATGATCATGCTTGTATAGATTCAAAAGTGTATATATTTTGTACGGAAATGGCTGTCTTCCAGGAATTGTTATGTGTACAAAGTAGGTTAAACAAATGTTTTTGTACATAGTGCATACGAGCCTCAATAAATTGAAATGAATGGATAGAATCAAGACTTTTATGTAATGTCCTCTTTTATGTCCTCTTTCTATGCAAAGTATTTCAATTATCTTACTTCTGCAGAGTTGCAATTTTGTTTGCCTGTTATATCGAAGACATCATAATAAAATAATTGAAGAGTATAAATACACAAAAAATAAAATTTGTTCCAAGTCTTAGTCTCCACCATAATACAATTTTTTATATATTAACAAAACAGTAACATTAAAAATACATTTTCCAAAATTAGATCAAAATAAGTTGAGATCAGCAACTCTCCAGAAAACAGAATTGCAACCTATTAAAAAAAATGAACTAAACAACCTAAACGTAACTAAAGACAACCTCCCATTCAGATTCTGGGAGTGAAAGTGAAATCCAGCGGTGAATCTGGTTCATTGATGAGGTTGGAGTAACAGTCCAGGTTGCCTCCTGTCCACCCGATCTTAAATCTGGAAATCAACTGAAAGAAGAAGAAAAAAAAGAGATAGAAATTTATGTAATTTAGTAAAGGGCATATATTATAAATTAAGGTGTAGAGTTAAAGGAAGCTTGTGTCATAATGTATAATGCACATGACTACATTCGTGAAGGTCTGAATAATAGATATTAAAAATCCATTTAAAGTCATTAACCCATTCTTAGTTACAAAAAAATCATTGTGGTAATGAATTATGAATGGGTTAGTTTCTGGCTGGCTAGATCATATATGGGAGAGATACCAGACACATCCTTCAAAATAATTTGGTCTTTAAGTCGCACCAGAAGGGTATTCTGAAGTATATCCATAAAAGTAATTATTAAAAAAAAAAAAAAAAAAAAGGCCATACTAATTTTTTCTTTTTTTACCTGAATAATCACAGTGTACATGTTTTGCTCTGCCATACGTCTCCCAATGCATGCCCGAGGACCGTGTCCAAAGGGGAGGACCAGAAAGGGGTGAATTTCCCCCTTCGCATACCATCGTTCAGGTATGAATGCATCAGGGTCAGGGAAATACTCAGGAAGACGGCAGGACACCTGATTCTGCGTCACAACAACTGTCTGCGAAGCGGAGGAAGTTCTGTTTTTACGGCTGTGTGCTCGTTTAGTTATTAGAGGTGATAAGTGCATTATACTATCAAAATTTATAATTAATAAAAGCTGTTGATATTCATGCTTGATTCAGCAATTAAGTAATCATTATTATCATTACTATTATTTAAATCATACTCATTTAGCATCATTATCAACAGATTATCATCAACATAAATAATTTAATAGTAATTTTTTTATCATTATCAATCAGAATCACAAACAAATTCAGAATCTAATATTCATAACTAACAGTTTGCATCAATCATGAAATCAAATGTATCCTAACTCTACATATTAGAAAATCAACTTGAAAATTGAGATGTAGATCACATCATATCCTCATGGATTTTTCTCAACTTATCCGTACATTCTTTGGTATTCTGTATCCTCTAATAACTGTGTCTTCAATTATAATTCGTCCCACTCCTATTGATACGGGTCGCAAACGGAAGGATTCTTTTACAGCAACTTTCAAATACCGAGACTTGGCTAAGACTTTTGAGGTTACCTGAAAAAAAATCAAGGTAGTATTAAATCAGACTTAAATTAAATCTGTTTAAGTATGTCAGTAATGCCATAGGTACATATTATACTAGAAGTATATGTCAGCAAATCATGTTTTACCTTATTGATATGAAACTAATATCTTTTATGTCACATTAGTAAATATCATAAAAATATGGATCTACTGAATATACAGGAGTGAGAGACACATGAAAAAAAGAATCTCCAGGTGATGTCCCCTGTTTGTATCTGAAACCTATTTAAAAGTCAACATACAGATATTTGAACTTACTTTTCCACCAGATTCATTTAGCAGTGTTTTAGATTCTTCAGCCAGAATCTCTTGCTTATCCGGGTTAGTGGCTAGATTGTAGAGCACATAGGATAAGCTAAAAGCACCCTGCAAAAATAAACACAACCTGTCAGAGGGAACTTCTCCATTAACATCAAATACAAGTCAATTAAGTCCTTAAATATAAGTCAATAACAAGTCGTTCAATAGAACTTAGCAGAGCGGAATTCCACATCAACATTAAATACTTCACATACAGTCAATAAGTGACAGGAAACAGCTAACCTGATACTTACAGTGTCGGCACCAGCTGTTAGAGTGTCACACACAACGCTCACTATATCTTTTTTATCCATTCCACTCCTCATTAGAAAATGCTCAAGCACTGTGACAGGCCCATCATCACCATCATCATTATTATTTTGGTCCTTTCTTCTTTGGAGTTCTTTTTCTTTTTCCTCGACATACTTTAAAGAAGTTCTGCGGGACAAAAGGCACTGTGTTAGGTCATGATGGTATATAGCATTATTATTCTTTTATCAAGATAGATTTTTTTCCTTCCCTCTCAAAAGATTGGAAATACAATTACACTACATAGACAAAATTCTGTCAAAGAAATATGAATCTCTTTCATTTCAGTAAATAATATTGTGTCACTCTTCAAGTGACAAAACAAAAAAAATATAGGAGTAACAATAGGACATTTTTTTAAAATCCCACAACCCATAATAAAAGCACATGTACCTATATATTATATTTTGTCCCTCCATAAGTCGCTTATAAAGAGGAGTATCAAACATCCGCCAAAACTGCAGACTATTATCAGTCCTGAGGATGACGGAGGTGGTGGAGTTCGCGGCATCAATAAGCTCTTCCGCTTCCTGGCTCGGGGTGTCAATGGACTCCTTGTCGATGCATCCAATACGGGCATCAAGCACACCGGCCATTGTCACTGTCGTGGGTAAGAGAGTGTTAAACATTAATATGAAAATACTGTGGGTCTTACCAAAGGGTCAGTGTGGCTAGTCGTAGTGAAATTGGGAGAAGGAGACCTTTTGGAAATTATTACATTTAGTACCTTTCTGAATCATTATTAGATGGTCTTTATAATCATAAGTGTTGATAAAGAGCAGATAGTATTCAGAACACTAAATCATATTCATGGTTCCTAAATATGTTTCAGCTGTTAATAATATCAACAATAATTAAGCACTTTTGATATATCACATTACTAATTCTTCATATTATATGACAAAATTGTACAGATTTGTAAAGATTTACAATGATTTTTTTTATACCATCATATTACTTACTACCTCTTCTTTATATCAAACAAAATAAATATAATTCAGAATGCTAGTTTCTTTTCAAAGTATCTCAAGAGACTTTAATATCATGTGACTAATTGTTATTCATATCCATCTTCATCAATACGAATGAAAGTATATCACTCAGAATGCTAAAGATATATCAGTATGCTTAAATTACCACCCTATATAACTCAATAACAGATGTTCTTTATATCATACAGCCTTACAATCAGCATAGGCCCCATTACTCATACTTTCCACCAGGTTTTACTTACGTTCGAGAAATAAACGTTTTTCAAGATTCAGGAAGTCAGATACCGAGCCAGACTCTGGGTCTCTTATGGCTGAGATGAGGTCAACAAAATCTCTGGACACCTGTGCAAATAAACAAATAAATGCTAAAAAAAAAAGTAATATAAATACAAAAAAAATTTCTAGATAGCCCCTTTGTTAATTGTATATTTTGGGAGTCACACACTCCACATCAGTTTACCAGGGAATTGGAGTATTTCAGAATTTTCTTATTTTAATCTACTAGAATCTTCCTATTTTAATCTACCAGAAACATCCTATTTCAATCTACTAAAAACTTCCTATTTTAATCTACTAGAATCTTCCTATTCTAATCTACCAGAATCTTCCTATTCTAATCTACCAGAATCTTCCTATTCTAATCTACCAGAATCTTCCTATTCTAATCTACCAGAATCTTCCTAGTTTAATCTACCAGAATCTTCCTATTTTAATCTACCAGAATCTTCCTAGTTTAATCTACCAGAATCTTCCTATTCTAATCTACCAGAATCTTCCTATTTTAATCTACCAGAATCTTCCTAGTTTAATCTACCAGAATCTTCCTATTCTAATCTACCAGAATCTTCCTATTCTAATCTACCAGAATCTTCCTATTCTAATCTACCAGAATCTTCCTATTTTAATCTACCAGAATCTTCCTATTTAATCTACCAGAATCTTCCTATTCTAATCTACCAGAATCTTCCTATTTTAATCTACCAGAATCTTCCTATTTAATCTACCAGAATCTTCCTATTTAATCTACCAGAATCTTCCTAATTTAATCTACCAGAATCTTCCTAATTTAATCTACCAGAATCTTCCTATTTAATCTACCAGAATCTTCCTATTTAATCTACCAGAATCTTCCTAATTTAATCTACCAGAATCTTCCTATTTAATCTACCAGAATCTTCCTAATTTAATCTACCAGAATCTTCCTATTCTAATCTACCAGAATCTTCCTATTTAATTTACCAGAATCTTCCTATATAATCTACCAGAATCTTCCTAATTTAATCTACCAGAATCTTCCTATTTAATCTACCAGAATCTTCCTAATTTAATCTACCAGAATCTTCCTCATTTAATCTACCAGAATCTTCCTATTCTGATCTACCAGAATCTTCCTATCGTAATCTACCAGAATCTTCCTAATTTAATCTACCAGAATCTTTCTAATTTAATCTACCAGAATCTTCCTATCGTAATCTACCAGAATCTTTCTTTTTAATCTACCATAATCTTCTTATTTCAATCTACAAGAATCTTCCTGTTTAATCTACCATAATCTTCCTATTTAATCTACCATAATCTTCCTATTCTAATCTACCAGAATCTTCCTATTTAATTTACCAGAATCTTCCTATATAATCTACCAGAATCTTCCTAATTTAATCTACCAGAATCTTCCTATTTAATCTACCAGAATCTTCTTATTTCAATCTACCAGAATCTTCCTGTTTAATCTACCATAATCTTCCTATTTAATCTACCAGAATCTTCCTATTCTAATCTACCAGAATCTTCCTATTTAATTTACCAGAATCTTCCTATATAATCTACCAGAATCTTCCTAATTTAATCTACCAGAATCTTTCTAATTTAATCTACCAGAATCTTCCTATTTAATCTACCATAATCTTCCTATTCTAATCTACCAGAATCTTCCTAATTTAATCTACCAGAATCTTCCTATTTAATCTACCATAATCTTCCTATTTAATCTACCAGAATCTTCCTAATTTAATCTACCAGAATCTTCCTATTTAATCTACCAGAATCTTCCTAATTTAATCTACCAGAATCTTCCTATTTAATCTACCAGAATCTTCCTATTAATCTACCAGAATCTTCCTATTTAATCTACCAGAATCTTCCTATTAATCTACCAGAATCTTCCTCTTCGTGTTTACCAGAATCTTCTTCTTTTCATCTATCAGAATCTTCCTATTTAATCTACCAGAATCTTCCTATTTAATCTATCAGAATCGTCCTATTCTAATCTACCAGAATCTTCCTATTTAATTTATTAAAATCTTCCTATTCTAATCTACCAGAATCTTCCTCTTCGAATTTACCAGAATCTTCTTATTTTAATCTATCAGAATCTTCCTATTTTAATCTACCATAATCTTCCTATTTTAATCTACCAGAATCTTCCTATTTTAATCTACCAGAATCTTCTAATTCTAATGTACCAGAATCTTCCTATTTAATCTACCAGAATCTTCCTAATTTAATCCACCAGAATCTTCCTCATTTAATCTACCAGAATCTTCCTATTCTGATCTACCAGAATCTTCCTATCGTAATCTACCAGAATCTTTCTTTTTAATCTACCAGAATCTTCCTAATTTAATCTACCAGAATTTTCCTATTTAATCTACCAGAATCTTCCTATTTAATCTACCAGAATCTTCCTAATTTAATCTACCAGAATCTTCCTATTTAATCTACCATAATCTTTTTATTTTAATCTACCATAATCTTCCTATTTAATCTACCAGAATCTTCCTATTTAATCTACCAGAATCTTCCTATTTAATCTACCAGAATCTTCCTATTTAATCTACCAGAATCTTCCTATTTAATCTACCAGAATCTTCCTAATTTAATCTACCAGAATCTTCCTAATTTAATCTACCAGAATCTTCCTATTTAATCTACCAGAATCTTCCTATTTTAATCTACCAGAATCTTCCTAATTTAATCTACCAGAATCTTCCTATTTAATCTACCAGAATCTTCCTATTTTAATCTACCAGAATCTTCCTATTTAATCTACCAGAATCTTCCTATTTTAATCTACCAGAATCTTCCTATTTAATCTACCATAATCTTCTTATTTCAATCTACCAGAATCTTCCTGTTTAATCTACCATAATCTTCCTATTCTAATGTACCAGAATCTTCCTATTTAATCTACCAGAATCTTCCTATTTTAATCTACCAGAATCTTCCTATTTTAATCTACCAGAATCTTCCTATTTAATCTACCAGAATCTTCCTATTTTAATCTACCAGAATCTTCCTATTTAATCTACCAGAATCTTCCTAGTTTAATCTACCAGAATCTTCCTAGTTTAATCTACCAGAATCTTCCTAGTTTAATCTACCAGAATCTTCCTATTTAATCTACCAGAATCTTCCTATTCTAATCTACCAGAATCTTCCTATTTAATCTACCAGAATCTTCCTATTTTAATCTACCAGAATCTTCCTATTTTAATCTACCAGAATCTTCCTATTTTAATCTACCAGAATCTTCCTATTTTAATCTACCAGAATCTTCCTATTTTAATCTACCAGAATCTTCCTATTTTAATCTACCAGAATCTTCCTATTCTAATCTACCAGAATCTTCCTTTTTTTCTATCTACCAGAGGCTTCCTATTTAATCTACCAAAATCTTTCTATTTTTATCTACCAGAATCTTCCTATTTTTTTTTATCTACCAGTCTTCCTATTTAATCTACTAGAATCTTCTGATTCTAATCTACCAGAATCTTCCTATTCTAATCTACCAGAATCTTCCTATTTAATCTATCAGAATCTTCCTATTTAATCTACTAGAATCTTCCTATTTAATCTACCAGTATCTTCCTATTCTAATCTACCAGAATCTTCCTATTTAATCTACTAGAATCTTCCTATTTTAATCTACCAGAATCTTCCTATTTTAATCTACCAGAATCTTCCTATTTTAATCTACCAGAATCTTCCTATTTTAATCTACCAGAATCTGACTAGGAAAATTCCAAAAAATATTTTGGAATCAAAACAGGAGAGAATCCGCTTATCATAATTATTGATTTCATAATCGTTATACCTCTAAGATGTAAAACCAAATATATCTATCCTCTATGGTTCTATTATATGTTATAACTATTATAAGATAGGGAAAAATATATAAAAGCAACAGTAATGAATATTATTATAATTATCATTATCCCAATGATGACAACAACAATAATAATAATGATAATGATGACAATAATAATAATAATTATTATTATTATTATAAAAAACAGTAATAATATAACAATAGTAATCATAACAATCATTACTGATATTGTCATTATTATTATCATTCATCATTATCATCATCATCATTAACATTGATATTGCAAAAATAATGATAGTCATTATTACAATCATAATCATAATAATCAAAATATCAATCATAATAACCATAATGATATCAATACTAATAACATTAGTAACAATAACAATAATACAAACATTACAAAAAACAATAATAATATTGATGATTTACGATGACATCAACAACAACAACAATAGTGACAAGACCAACAGTGCAAATGAATAACTCACCTGATCTGCAACAGGAAGACGACTCAGCACACTCTGGGGTCGACTCAGCACCTTCTGCGCGGGGCTCCGGATGTCCCACCACTTGGGCCCGTTACTGAAACAAGGGGATGTGTTTTGTTGTTTCGTTGCATCACAATTAAAATGGTCATTTCCATGGATTTGGATAATTATTATATAGTGAATAGCATATAGTTTTATCGTTACCTTTATCTCTATCTCAATTTTTATCTCTACATATCTCTCTCTCTCTCTTTCTCTTTCTTTCTCTCTCTCTATCTATCTTCATCCTTCTCTTTCTCTCTTTCCTTTCCCACTCTCTGTCTCTCTCCCTCTCCTTCCCCACTCTCTCTCTCGCTCCTTCCCCACTCTCTCCCTCTCTCTCTTTCCCATATCTCTCCCTCTTTCCCATCTCTCTCCCTCTCCCTCTTTCCCATCTCTCTCCCTCTCTCTCCTTCCCATCTCTCTCCCTCTCTCTCCTTCCCATCTCTCTCCCTCTCTCTCCTTCCCATCTCTCTCCCTCTCTCTCCTTCCCATTTCTCTCCCTCTCCCTCTTTCCCATCTCTCTCCCTCTCCCTCTTTCCCATCTCTCTCCCTCTCTCTCCTTCCCCACTCTATCCCCTCTCTCCCTCCTTCCCCACTCTCTCCCTCTTTTTCTCTCCTTTCCCACACTCTCCCTCTCTCTGTCCTTTCCCCCTCCCTCTGTCTCTCCTCCTCCCTCTCCCTCCCTCCCTCCCTCTAACTCTCCCGCCCCCCTAACTCTCTCCCTACTTCCCCCCTCACTCCCTCCTTCGCCCTCCCCCCTCTCATTCCTTGCTCTCTCTATCCTCCTTCTCTGTCTCTACCTCTCCCTCTCCCTCACTTTCTCTCTCACTCCCCCCTCCTCTCCCTATCTCTCTCCTTCCCTACTCGCTCTCTCTCTCCTTCCCCATTCTCTCCCTCCCCCCCTAACTCTCTCCCTACTTCCCCCCTCTCACTCCTTGCTCCCTCTATCCTCCTTCTCTGTCTCTACCTCTCCCTTTCTCTCCCTCTCCCTAACTTTCTCTCTCGCTCCCTCCGCCTCTTCATCCCTCCATCTTTCCCACTCACCCTCTCCTTCTTTCCTCCTCTCCCTCGCACACACAAATAGGAAAATAGTAATCCTCAACATATAAGCCTATCAAATAACATGGATAATCAGACAATTAAGTAATATTTATCATCTAAATAACAACACAAACATATCCAAGCGAAGATAATAACACATAAATATCCAAGCGAATATATTCCAACATAGAAGAGAACTGAGTAAGTAGTCTTCATATGGACATAGGAACATTTAAGTAATCCTCAAACAGGTAAGTAGATATGTTAGTAATCCCTGCATGACCTAGAAAGTAAGTCTTTAAACCCTGTAAGTAATCCTCGCCCAAACAAGTAATCCTCACATAAACAAATAAGTAATCTTCAACTAAAGCAAATAAAATCCTCACATATACTAGGATGTAATCCTCAAATAAGCAAATAAGTAATCCT
>NW_028234439.1:2117038-2124538 GCF_977035675.1 Penaeus japonicus
AAAATGAAATTGTACAAAACAGCCCTCCGCAGTGGTTTAAAAAGGGAGATATTTAACATTCAGCTAACACAGCCATCGCTAAACTGACAATTTTGCCGTGGGATTATTTTATAAATTCCTTTTAAGAGCATGTATTCGATTCACGAACGAATTTTCATCACATTTCCACGAGTAAAGTTTACGTATCTCCCTTTATAGTCGGAGATATGAATCAACATAAACAAACCCATAGACATCCAGTGTTTCATATGCTAATCATTCCCATCTACTTTTAACAATATTCCAGTCAGTGATAGGTCTAAAAATAGCAAAAAGGATCTAGGACCAGCGTTTGTATCCTTCGTAAGGAGATGAAAATCGGGGTATCCTTCTGGTCTCGAATACCCCTTTAATAAACACCCTATCCTTGAAAACGTAAATGTTACCACCTAAGAGATATAAACATTAATCCTTACCCTACCAGTTTCCAAAGATTCACAAAGTTTCGGGCAACACATGAATCACTTTAAAAGGAAATAAAAGACAGCCAGCCGGTTCACTAAATCGGGGGAGCTGAGAAAGCGACCACCTTAAGATCAGTCTTCGATAAAGCGACCTCTGGAACTCGGAAGGTCATGAAAGCATCCTCAAGGTGAGGTCATGCTTTAAGGAAAGATTTTACTATTCATTCTTAGCTGTGTCCCAGTCTCCGGCATTGCATTTTAATTACATTCCTGTCTTGCATTCGAGACGAAACGGATACGAAGTAATGTGCTTCGGAGAGCCTTTATATTTTCGTTTTCTCTTTAATTCTGTCATTTTCTAGTCATGGGAAAGAGCATGGATTCGTAATGATAATATATCAAGACACTGGAATAGAGAGAAAGGCTTTGCTAAAGTCATGACCGTAGTGTGGTAATGATTCAATGATAATAAATATTGGTAAGCAAAATAATATTGATTATGATAATAGTGATGATGATGATAATAATAATGTTAATGAGGATAGGAATGGTAATAATGATGGTAATGGTAGTGATGATAACAATAATAATGATAATGATAAAATAAGAATAATATGGATGATAAAAAGGATGACAGTAACAGCAGTAATATGGATAAGGATAATGGTAATGATAATGATAGTGATAATGATGACAGTGATATTAATCATGATCATGATGATAATTACAATGATGACCATGGTAATGGTAGTAAGAGCAATGATCATAATCAAAATGACAATAGTAGTAATACTAATGAAATGATGATAACTGTAATATTATATTAATGATAACAATATTGATAATGATAATGATAAGAAAAATAATGATAATAATAATGATAATGGTAAGAAAAATAATGATAATACTAATGATGGTACTAACATTAATAATAATAATGATGATGATACCAGTAATGGTGATAATGATAACAGTAATGGTGATAATGATAACAGTGATAATAATAATGATTATAATAATACCATATATAAAGTAAGATTTAGAATATGTCATTCATTATGACATATTAAGTTGACCGAATTCTGATCACAGGATAATGCATTGATCGGGAAAATATCCCTTTGGTATATAACAAAAATATTTGACAGAAAAAAAAATATTCTCAAATATGCCAATCGGAAAAGGCTGTCAACAGTGAACACATCCAGGTTATGTAATGATGAATAAATACATTATTTTGAATTAAAGATTATCATAACTCTTTATAAATAATCCAATAATCAATCCATACTAAATAAAACGATACCTAATCATTCATAAGATTCATTATATACTAAATATTGATTAAAAATACAGAATGTAACCCGGAGTTAACGGCGTTGTTTTGAACTGTCAGCTGATTGTGGGAGTTGTTTGTGTTTATCGATTGTGAGAAGATTTGTGTCTGTGAGCTTGTTTTGGTAAGTGGACATCATGTTTTATCTATGTCTTGTAAGTTGTTTTGCTTGAACATGTAAGATTTTGAGTGATTTTGACTAAGATAAGCTTTCTAGGATGATATTGGTAGTGTATGTTGTCCTCGGAACAGGTTGTGTTTTGTTTGTGTTTTTTCGTCTTTTATTTCAGATGAATATTGTTAACTTGGTTGGTTTATATTTACTGTCTGTCTTAACTTCATGAGTTGAATTATTTATAACTGTCATATGCTTTATATTGAAGTCACAATTTAGTGTTGTGACATCCCAGCAGTTCTTTAATCGTGATGTTAAACTTTTATGCAAATATCGCACTTTCAGTCTTCATTCAAGTACATACAGTGTTGATGAGAACTGTATGGGTCTTTATAACTGTTATATTATAACTCCTATAGCTGTCAATTTAAACCATTGCAGATGGTCATAGATTTGCTTGCTGTCTCCAGGATGGGTTTTATTTCAGTGTGAGGAACCTTCATACAAAACACTCTCTTCCTGTCACTCATTGTAAACCTAGAGATATTTTTGTTTGTCATTATTTTGTATATATATATATATATATATATATATATATATATATGTATATATATATATATATATATATATATATATTATATATATATATAATAATATATATATATATATATACATATACACACATATATAAAGTAACTTAAATTTTTCTGTAATTGTGTTCTGTTGTGATATAGGTGATGGTTAAGTCACCTTCCTCTTCCTGTTCTTCCTGCACATCCTTCATCTGCGGTGCTTTAGAGCAAGAGGTCGGTAACTTGCTGTGTGCCATCACTCTTTAAAGATAGTGCTTGCTAGAGACTGTGGATGGGTGCTATTCAAGGCTCTCTCTTCTGCTGGTGCTGGAAGAAAGTGGTGCCATCTAGGTTTTGGATGTTAGGGAAAACCCATTTTGCTTAATATTACGGTAGTTATAGTAATTATGATTGCAGTTGTCATCACTTGCTAATTACTTATAGTACAATAAAGAAGCACAGAGATCCAAAATCCCCCAATGTCATGTACGTCACGACGCACGCTATCAGGCCAAAGCTCCTGCGTCATGTATGTCATGAAACCTGTCTGCTTTGGATTAACACATTACTTTTGTGATGATGGCATCTTGTTTCATATTTTATAAATGAGCAATTAACTGATTAGTTTTCTTCTTAACAAGGAATATTGGTCTATTCCTGTTTTTGGCTGATGGTTTGATGAGATTAATTGTCATGCTGATGTGTCATTATCAGGTTTGACATTAGAGTGTAGGTCTTCTATCAGAGATCACAGGAAGTTTCAAGAGAATTTAGATAGAATACAATCAATATGATTACATGAAAAAGTCTGATTTTCAAAGGCATCTGAACTTTCACCAAAATGGTTTTGAGAAATTACTGTGTAAGGCTTTTGTTTTAGGGAAAATATTCTATTTTCTGTATTGAAGAAAGAGGAAAGATTATGATTTTGAAATAATTGGGAAGTGGAAAATGGAGAAATTAGAATGGATCTATTTTGTGTAAAGTATTTTTTTTTTTTTTCTGCCATACCCATTGTGCACTTAGGAGTCACCAGAGATCCATGACCTTTTGCTAGTTTTTATGTCTAAATACTTTGCTGTGAAATGCAAAAACTATGTTCATATGCTCCTTTATTATGATTTATGTAGCTTCTTTTATTTATCTTGTGGTTACATAATCCTCTTTGAAGTACTTGTACTCACTTCTTTTTAGGTAGGTAGTAAATACCTGCCCATGCTTGAGAATCTAAAACTGGGGATCCATTACCCTTGTCTGACTATGGAACCAGACTCAAGTCGGAAATTAACACCCCTTTGGTCAGGCCTTGGCATGCTACCTGGCGAACCAAGGGAGCTAGGCCTAGAGCATTCTTTACCCAAATCTTGCTATTTTTCATGGGCTATGAGTGTCTCTAGTCTAAGATTATCTCAGGAATTTAGAAAAAGTTATTATGTAATTATAACATAATTAAATATGTTATGAAGCCAGCCTTGATGCCCCTATCCTGGAGGAAATAGTTGAACTGTAACCAAAAGAGGAGGCTGGGTGGCTGGAGGTGGCTAAGAGACCCTGGCTGAGTCTGGTTAGTAGAACAGGAGCTTCAATTACCAAGAAAGGGAATGATTAACTCTGTTCTTTAGTAATCTGCCTGCTAACCCATTGCAGATGGGTTTTATTTCAGAGCAAGGCAGCTTCATGCAACTTACTTTGACTCTTCACACTCTCTTTCCGTCACTCATTGTAAACCTAGAGCCATTTTTGTGCTTTATTTTTTTGCGTTTTGTTGCATTGAGAGACTTGTATGTGTCATATGACAGGCTACATCAATGCTGCTGTTGATTAAAATTGTAATATTTCTTTATACTCAGTGTGATAGAAGTATTGCTGTTGTATGGGAGGACAAACAACAACTTCATTTTTACATATTTGTGTACTGTTGTGAATGAATACAAAAAATATAACCATCCACAATGAAGATAACGGGAAGAGGAAGGAAACCTGTGCCTATGACTGTGAGTGCCACAGTACAAAGCAGCCCTACTGGCACAGGAACAGATTGTAGACACTGGGCATAGCTTGAGTCACCTTCCTCTTCTCATTCTACTTGCACATCCTTCATCACTGGTACTTCAGAGCAAGAGGTCAGCAACTCACTGTGTGCCATTGCTCTCTGAAGATAGTGCTTTTTAGAGACCATGGATGGCTGCCATTCAAGGCTTTTTCTTCTGCTGGTGCTAGGAGAAAGTGGTGCCATCTAGGTTTTTAAGTGAAACCCATTTTGCTTAGTTTTACAGCAATTATATTAATTATGATTGCAATTGTCATCATCACTCACTCATTACTCATGGTACAATAGAGAAGCAGTGATCCAAAATCCCCCAATGTCATGTACAACACAATGCCCCACCATCAAGCTAAAAACTCCTGCATCATTTATGTCATGACACCAGTCTACAATGGGTTAAATATTCAAACTCAGACGACCACCCAACGACAGTGAGATACATCATATAACATTCAAAAGTTTTCAAGAAGAGCAGTACACAATATTGAGATAATAATGATTGTTGAAGCTGTGTATTGTGCAGTAGAAGATATTTGTACTTTAAGGGTATTTTAAAATAAATGGGGTGAAATATCGTGATGCAGCCATTAGCAATAAGTGGCTAATACATATAATTTATAAGTATTCCATATGAGGAACAAAGAATTATTCCTTGTTAAACACTTTTAATTTCCTGTCATTAATGTTTTCCCAGTATGCCGGATTATTACCATGTGGAATTATAAACCTGAGTAAGAAGACCCATTCTGAAAATTACATGTTTATGAAATGACTGCTGGCTCCTGAGAGAAAATTTGTAAATGTAGACAGTTTTACCATGTCTTGTTTCACAGATGCACAACGTAAATGGTAGAGTCAGGTTTTTTTATTATATTTTGGCAATGTTTATATAAACTTTATCATTATGTATGTATTTGTCTAGTTTATCTTATACTGTGAAAATATGAAGAATTTTCCTAAAGTAAATGTATATGTTAGATTTATGAAAAGCTGCTCATAATTATTTGATCAAGTCAGAGGTCTTGCTGTGGTAGTGGTAGCTTTTATAACTGGGGACCAAGAAGGTCTCCAAGGGCCTGGGTTTGAATCCTGGCCACACTCTGAGAGCATGAAGGCCGTCCACTTGGGCAACACCCCCTTGCCGCCATCTCCAGAAGTCCTGAGAACTAAGGTACCATGTCAGCTCCTCTAGCAAGGGATTTTATGAAGCGAGTCAAAATCACTCACTTGATATTGTCCGTATTTAAAGAAAAGAATGTCATTGTATATTCTTTTAAATTTTAAAATTCGTAGTCTGTTTTAGCTTATTTATTATGTAGGCTGCAAGTATAGAAAGCCAAACAAATGGTATATATTTATATATTTTATTCAAAGCTGTGCTACGTTCCACTAATGAACCTTGAAAAAATATATGAGACATACATGTTATATCTTAAAAGCATTACACATAATTATTGGTAGATTTATTTCAACTCTCTAGTATTTATGCTGTATACTGGTATGTATAATCTTCCCAAGGAATGTATGATAGAACACATGGATTTTAAAACCTTGCATAAAAGCAACTCACCAAGAAGAGTATATAACTTGATCATTACAAGCATAAGACTACCAAGGTTATGTTTAACTTTGTAGCACCTCAGCCTACCTGGTCTTGTAGTATAGTGACGTAGGTTTTTTCTCCCCAGACAAATATGTAAATGCTTTTGAATGGAGAGTTTTAACATAGTACTGCAGATCATAAGTAACGTTGCTCATCATTAGGTGAAAAAGTCTGTGTTTGGTGAGAATCCACACATAACTACTTTTATGTTGAGGAATGTAATTATTTTATTGGTAACTTACAGAAGGTTTTATTTGTGGTATTGGTGTTATGGATTATGTTTTCTGTTTGCCATTGGTTTCTTATTGTAGCCTGTTTTTTTTTTTATGGAAACTTGTCGTCTGACATTTTTTTTTTTTTTTTTATCTTTCCCCTTCATTAACCCATTGCAGACGGAGATAAATTTGCTTGCCCAGCCTCCAGGATAGGTTTTATTTTAGAGAGAGACCACTTGAAGCAATATAATTTGAAGCATCCAAATCTCTTTCCGAACGTCGTGTACGTCATGACGCCCGTCGTCAGGCCAAAGCTCCTACTCATGTATGTCATGAAATGATTGGTATCATAAAAAATCCTTTCCCTTAGAATTGTCAATCATTGCCACTTTTAGTTACTGATAAACATTTCTAAGCACTTTCCATCTTGAAAATTTTCAAGATGGAAACTTGCAAAGGCCTCCTAGCTTTTCATTTTTTCTTTTTTTTCTGAAACTTGTCATTTATTATACTCTGTTGATATATAATGAAATATTTAAATACATGCATGAATTCACAATAGTGTTAGTGGCCATAATTCTGTAATTTGGAATGTATTTCTAGATCTGTGAGGATTATGAAAGGAAAGTTATATTGGAGTGTAAGGAAAGTGGCATCAAACTTTTTATAAGGTTTAATCTAGATTTTTATGGCTGAATGTTGTGTCAGTCTATGCCCAATGTTACTGCATGTTAGTATATTTGCTATTAAAGGATAATGGCATTCATTACTGTATCATGCACACAGGATGAAATAGGCTGAGACAAGAAATACACAAAACTATTATATCAAATTGAAGGATATTGTTTTATACATGAAATGGGAGTATATGAGTATTTTTTTAATTAGGAAAGTAGAGTTGATAAAAAAGAAAATTTAAATTTATTTTTGTAGTGACATTTTCAATTGTAATCATTTTGATTTCTTGATGTTTTCCTTTTTTGGGCAATAATTCACGCTGTTATTTTTCACCAGAATTCATAACTCGAGATTCGTGTTCTTCATGAGGAACTTTTCAGAAGGATTTCTTTTCTGTTTCTTTCAATTTTGTTTTTGTATTCCCACCATATAAGTTTTTATCACAGGACATGTGTTTCATTTGCAATTTTCAAAAGGTGCTCAGTTTTCAG
>NW_028234439.1:2134538-2137350 GCF_977035675.1 Penaeus japonicus
GATGGTGAAATTTCAGAAATCTGACATTCCCAAATAAGGGGCTGCGTGAATAGGGAAGCGCCGCGACACGTGCATTATTTCCGCGTGAGGAGAGGAGAGGCAGATGAGGTTTAGGTTGAATTTGTATGGTTGTATGGTTGTATGGTTGGTGGTATGTCTCTATGGGGGGTTTGTGGTTTAAGCTGAGTGGTTGTATGGTTGTATGGTTGGTGGTATGTCTCTACGGGGGGTTAGTGGTTTCAGCTGAGTGGTTGTATGGTTGTATGGTTGGTGGTATGTCTCTATGGGGGGTTTGTGGTTTAAGCTGAGTGTTTATGGTGGGTTGTGGCTTTGTGGAAGGGGTGTGGTATGTTGTTGTTGTGGTTGGATGTGTATGGGGGGGGCGGGGGGTGTAGTTGATGTAGAATGTATATATGATGGGATATGGTTAATTCAGAATGTGTATGGATGAGTGTGGTTGATGCTGAATGTATGTGGTTGATTGTGGTTGATAAAGCCTATATATGGTTGGCGGATTGAGGTTGGTGTTAAATGTTTACTAAGGGATATGGTTGATGGAGAAATTTTGTGGTGGATTATGGTTGACGAGGCATTTATTTGTTGGGTTATGGTTGATATAGAATCTATATGGTGGACTTCGAGCCACTATTTATGCATAATCGGAGTAGTAATTACCACCAAGTGTGTGTGTATTAATAAAACACGCAATCAAAACAAGAGGAAAGGTAAATCCTATTCAATCATTATGCATGTTGAAAATGAAATGGCCATCGCTATCAAAACGGACATTGATAACGCTACGGTAAAGATATATATATATATATATATATATATATATATATATATATATATATATATATATATATATATACATATACATATACATATATATGTATATATATATATATATATATATATATATATATATATATATATATATATATATACTGTGGACGTTGATTTGGCAACAATGCACGATAGCAACACAGATTGACAAAATTGCAATAGCCATTAAAAAAATAGGTTGCGGATTTTGAAGTGATAATTATACGTGGTTGAAAGTGTCACCGTTAACAAGCGTAAATTAGCAATTGCACTAAAAGGGAATGCGGAATTTAATGTGATGTTTATGCATAGTTGATGTCATTAAGTAATGGGAATCTTGTCGTTATGGGTGTTAATTAAATGATTCTTTTAATATTAGTAAAGACAATAACTAAACGAAGATCAAACTAAATAGTAATACAGTAATACTAAACGAACATACAATAAAGAAAGAAAAAAAGATTTATCCCCAATCTAAGAAATAAAACAGAATCTAACTAATAAATAAAATATTTAAATGAAATAGAATCTGATAAAATAGAAGGTAACTAAACGAAGACAAAACTAAATAGAAATACAGTAATACTAAACGAAAACACAATAAATAAATGGTAGAGATAATTACGTCATAGCAGTGAATATGACATTTCCCTCAATTACACTTCAGGGGTGATAGACGTGTGCTTAAATACCTTTTTTTTTTCCTAGCTTGGTCTATGCGTTTCAGAAAGCTTCGTTCGGGAGAAAGTATAGTTGTTAAAGCCTATTTTGGATTAGGGTGAGAGGGTGTCATCAGCTGGCGAAGATATTCACGGATTTTTGAATTAGTTTATTTGTTAGGATTGTTATTATTGTTGTTGTTTTGTCGATGAGTTTTAAATTTTGCGCGGATGATATGTGGTCACTTTTGAAATTGTGATTTTTTTGGGGGGTTATAGGGGCATGGAGATATGATTCTCCATATTGCCAGCCAGCTGATGATGTCATATGATGTAATGTGATATATATAGGATTGTGTGTGTGTGTGTGTGTGAGAGAGAGAGTGAGTGTAAGTGTGTGTGTGTGTGTGTGTGAGAGAGAGAGAGAGAGAGAGAGAGAGAGAGAGAGAGAGAGAGAGAGAGAGAGAGAGAGAGAGAGAGAGAGAGAGAGAGAGAGAGGGAGAGTGAGTGTGTGTGTGTGTGTGTGTGTGTGTGTGTGTGTGTGTGTGTGTGTGTGTGTGTGTGTGTGTGTGTGTGTGTGTGTGTGTGTGTCTGTGAGAGAGAGAGAGGGAGAGAGAGTGAGTGTAAGTGTGGTGTGTGAGTGTGTGTGTGTGTGTGTGTGTGTGTGTGTGTGTGTGTGTGTGTGTGTGAGAGAGAGAGAGAGACAGAGAGAGAGAGAGAGAGAGAGAGTGAGTGTAAGTGTGGTGTGTGGCTGTGTGTGTGTGTGTGTGTGAGAGAGAGAGAGAGAGAGAGAGAGAGAGAGAGAGAGAGAGAGAGAGAGAGAGAGAGAGTGAATGTAAGTGTGGTGTGTGTCTGTGTGTGTGTGTGTATGTGTGTGTGTGTGTGTGTGTGTGTGTGTGTGTGTGTGTGTGTGAGAGAGAGAGAGAGAGAGAGAGAGAGAGAGAGAGTGAGTGTAAGTGTGGTGTGTGGCTGTGTGTGTGTGTGTGTGTGTGTGTGTGTGTGTGTGTGTGTGTGTGTGTGTGTGTGTGTGTGTGTGAGAGAGAGAGAGAGAGAGAGAGAGAGAAGAAGAGAGAGAGAGAGAAGAGTGAGTGTATAAGTGTGGTGTGGTCTGTGGGGTGTGTGTGTGTGTGTGTGTGTGTGTGTGTGTGTGTGTGTGTGTGTGTGTGTGTGTGTGTGTGTGTGAGAGAGAGAGCGAGAGAGAGTGAGTGTAAGTGTGGTGTGTGTGTGTGTGTGTGTGTGTGTGTGTGTGTGTGTGTGTGTGTGTGTGTGTGTGTGTGTGAGAGAGAGTGAGTGTAAGTGTGGTGTGTGTGTGGGTGTGGGTGTGGGTG
>NW_028234439.1:2137450-2142450 GCF_977035675.1 Penaeus japonicus
AATGTATTTTTTTTTTTCAGTGTTTATATTGCAATTTTCTGTATTTCCATAGTGGTTGTGATTTTTTATTTTTTATTTTTCGAAATGTTTCTCAGTGTTCTGAGTTAGTTTGATGGTCGGAATGTTTTGTTCTTTATGTGTATTTTTTTTTTTCTATGATGGTAAAGTGTTTTTATCTTAATATTTTTGTGTTTAAGCGTTTCTGAATTTATTTTTTGATCTATGTGTTTTTTTTCTTTCAATTTTAATGCTTCGATGTTTATTCTAATATCTTTTTCCTACGTTTTTAATGTGCCAATTACACCCACGCCAGAAAATCTCGCAAAGAAGAATAGCGAGAATAATACGATGATGAAACGAACCTTTTCCAAGAATGAAAAAAAGTCGTCTTGTTCTAGTTTTACGCGAAGTTACAGTGGCCAGCTGACTTACGTGTAACCAAGTGGTCTTGTTTGCGTTTCTTGTTTTGTTTCTTGTATTTTGGGTGGCGTAACGTGTCTCTTATGTTCTGCTGGCGACCATCCATCCATCCTTCCATTCATCCATTCATCTATCCGTCCGTCTGTCCATCCATCCTTCCATCCATCCATTCATCTATCCGTCTGTCCATCCATCCATCCATCCATCCATCCACCTACACGTGATCCTCCCCGCCCCCATCTCTCCCTCCTCCTCCTCCTCCCTCTCCTCCTCCTCCCTCTGCTCCCCTCTTCCTCCTCCTCCTCATCCTCCCTCTGCTCCCTTCTTCCTCCTCCGCCTCCTCCCCCCCCCTCCCCTCGCGGCTTTCACCGGACATCCTCCATCATCCTTGGGTCTCTCCTTCGCTCGCTTTTTGCCTCCACGGACACTTCCTCTGCCTCCTCTCTTTCTCTCCTTCTCTCCTTCTCTCCTTCTCTCCTCTCCTTCTCACTTCCTCTGCTTCCTCTCCTCTCCTCTCCTTCTCTCATTCTCTCTTCCTCTGCCTCCTCTCTTTCTCTCCTTCTCTCCTTCTCTCCTTCTCTCCTCTCCTTCTCTGCTCTCCTTCTCTCCTTTCTTTCTCTCTCCTCTTCCTTCTTCTTTGTTTTCTTTTTCTTCTTATTTTCTTCTTTCTCCTCATTCCTACTCCTGCTTCATTCATTCTATTCTCCCTCTTCTTTCTATTTCTCTTCTTTCTCCTCCTCCTCCTTTTCCTCCACCTTTCTGTACTCCTGGTCATCCGCCTCCTCTTCCTCCTCTCTCTCTTCCTCCTCCTCCTCCTCTCTCTCTTTTCCTCCTCCTCCTCCTCCTCCTCCTCCTCTTCCTCTTTTTTCTTTTTCTTTTCCTTCTCCTCCCTTCTCTCCTTGCGTATGTGTTCTCTTCTGCATTGTTTAGCTCTCTTGTTTTTTGTTTTGTTTTTTTTCTTGCATGTTGTTCAGTGTGTTCTTGTCGGATTCTGTTCTCGTGTGTCCTTCTTGCGTGCTGTTCTCCTATGTGTTCTTTCATTTACGTTGTACTCATTATGTGTTCCTCTTGCATGTTGTTCCCTTATGTGTTCGTCTTGCATGTTGTTCCCTTATGTGTTCGTCTTGCATTTTGTTTTCGTGTGTTGCCTTTCATGCTTTCCCATGTGGTATTGTATGTTTTCCTATGTGTTCTTGCATGTTCTCCTATGTGGTCTCGTATGCTTTCCTATGTGGTCTTGCATGTTCTCCTATGTGCTCTTGTATGTTTCCCTGTGTTTTTGCATATTCTCCTATGTGGTCTCGTATGCTTTCCTATGTGGTCTTGCATGTTCTCCTATGTGGTCTCGTATGCTTTCCTATGTGTTCTTGCATGTTCTCTTATGTGGTCTTGTATGCTTTCCATGCACGCCGTTCTCCTTCGCCCAGACGGTAAAAAAAAAAATTAAAAAAAGAAAAGAAAAGAAAAAAAAAGAATTGTCTAGTGCTCTTTGTCTACTGTTTTCACTTTCAACTTTCAACTCTTCATGACAGGCGGATGGGGTAGGTTGGGATGGGGGTGGGGGGTTGAAAGTTGAGGCATGCATGAGGATGGGTCAGGCACTAAGGGAGGGGGAGGGGGAGAGGGTGTGAGGTGGTGGGAAGGGGAGGGGGAAGAGGTGGGAGGTGGAGAAGGAAAAAAATAGAGGAGGAGGAGGAGGAGGAGGAGGAGGAGGAGGAGGAGGAGGAGGAGGAGGAGGAGGAGGAGGAGGAGGAGGAGGAGGAGGAGGAGGAAGAACAACAACAACAGAGGGAGAAGGGGAGAAGAAGAATAGGGTATGAGATGATGGGGAGGGGGGAGAAGAGGGGGAGAAGTGGAGAGGAAATAGGAATAAAGGAGGAGGAGGAGGAGGGGCAGAGGGAGAGGAGAGGGGGGAGGGGGAGAAGAAATATGAATAAAGGAGGAGGAGGAGGAACAGAAGGAGAGGAGAGGGGGGAGGGGGAGAAGAGGGGGAGAAGGAAATGGAGAAGAAATATGAATAAAGGAGGAGGAGGAGGAACAGAGGGAGAAGAGAGGTGGGGAGGGAGAGAAGGAGTGGGAGGGAGAGACAAATATCGAGAGAGCGAGAGAGCCAACTCGCAATCGAAAGAGAAACGAGCGAAAGAGAAGAAAGGAAGAGAGCCAAAAGGCAAGGAATCAGGAGACGCGACCGATATTAAGGAAGTCGTTCCACGCCCCCCCCCCCTTCCCCACGAACGCCTCCTCTCCGCCATGCAAAACTCTTCACCAAGCAAAACTCTCCGCCATGCAAAACTCTTCGCCATGCAAAACTCTCCGCCATGCAAAACTCTTCGCCATGCAAAACTCTCCGCCATGCAAAACTCTTCGCCATGCAAAACTATCCGCCATGCAAAACCGAAAAGAACGCCAACCACACCTCTCATGACCTGTTCGTCCCCCTTGCGAGAGACTCCGCATGGCCAAGGGACGAAGGAGGACGAAGGACGGAAGATCAAGCTCACAGAGTCAAGAGCTCAATCGCGAACGCAAATTTGAGATTTTTTTTTTTTTTCTGTTTTCGTCTTCTTCTCCGTCCTCTTTTCTTCTTCTTCTTCTTCTTCTTCTTCTTCTTCTTCTTCTTTTTCTTTGTCTTCCTCTTTTTTTCTTTTTCCCTTTTGTCTTCTTTTTTCTTCTTATCCTTTCTCTTCTTTTTCTTCCTCATTTTCCTCGTCTCTCTCATTTTTTCCTTCTACTTCGTCCTCTTCTTCTTCTTTTTTCTTTCTCTTCTCTTTTTTCTTCTTCTCCGTCTTCATCTTCTTTTTCTTTTTACTCTTACTCTTCGATCTGTCCTTCTTCTTCACATCATTATCATCATCACCATCATCATCATCATCATCATCATCATTATATTATTATTATTGTTATTGTTATTATTATTATTATTATTATTATTATTATTATTATTATTATTATTCTCCTTCGTCGTCTTCTTTTTCTTCTTCTTCTTTTTCTTCTTCTTCTTCTTCTTTTTCATGGAAATGACGAACGCGGTGATATATTAGACCAAAGGCTATGATTAGGAGGCGTTAGGGAAGCCTTCCCAGGGGTGTTTTCGCATGAGGAGTGGGGGGAGGGGGATGAAGATAGGAGGGAGAGGGGGAGGGGTAGGGAGGTGGGAGATGGGAAGGGGGAGGGAGCTAGAAGGGAAAGGAGGGGCAGAGAGGGAGAGGGAAAGGGGGATAAGAGGGTGAGGGGTAGGAAGAAGGGGGGAAGGGAGGGGAGAGAGAGGGAGAGGGGAGGTGGAGGTGGGAAGGAAGGGGGAGAGGGGAAGGGAGGGTAGGAGAAAGAGAAGGGGGAAGAGGAGGAGGAGGAGGAGAGGAGTAGAGGTGGAGGGAGAAGAAGGAAGAACGGGACAAGGCCAAGGAGGAAGAAGAAGAAGATGAAGATAAACAAAAAGGGAAAGATGAAGAAGTAGATAAAAGTAACTCATGGATGACAATTGATCTCTTAGGAATATTAATTATTCCTCAGAGTCACTTAATGACACAGGTGACCTTGATTGGTCATCATCTGATTTGTGAGGGAGAGGCATTGCGAAGGTCTTATTATAGGGTGGGTTTGAGAGGAAGAGAGGGAGGGTGAGGGAGGGAGAGGCTGAGGGTGAGGGTGAAGGAGAGGGAGGGAGTGTGTGAGGGAAAGGGTGGGGGTGGTGGTGAGGGAGGGAGTGGGTGAGGGTAAAGGGTGGGGGCGAGGGAGGGAGTGGGTGAGGGAAAGGGTGGGGGTGAGAGAGAGGGAGATAGGGAGGGAGTGGGTGTGAGAAAGGGTGGGGGTGAGGGAGGGAGTGGTTGAGGGAAAGAGTGGGGGTGAGAGAGGGAGGGAGAGGGTGGGGGTGAAGGATGGGAGTGAGGGAAAGAGTGGGGGAAGGAAAAGGAGGGGGTTAGGGAGGGAGGGAGAGGATGAGGGTGAAGGAGAGGAAGGGAGTGGGTGAGAGAGGGAGGGAGAGGGGTGAGGATGTAGGAGAGGGAGGGAGTGAGTGAGGGAAAGGGTAGGGGTGAGGGAGGGAGAAGGTGAGTGTGAAGTAGAGGGAGGGAGTGGGCGAGAGAGGAAGGGTGAGGGTGAAGGAGAGAGAAGGAGTGGTTGAGGGAAAGGGTGGGGGTGAGGGAGGGAGGGAGAGGGCGAGGGTGAAGCAGAGAGAGGGAGAAGGAGAGGGTGAGGGTGAAGGAGATTGAGGGAGAGGGCGAGGGTGAAGGAAAGGGAGGGTGAGGGTGAGGGAGGGAAAGGCTGAGGAAGAGGGTATCGGAATAAAAGAGAGAGTGGGGGAGAGAGAGGATGAAGGAGAGGGAGTCAGAATGAGAGAAGGTGAGGGAGAAGGAGAGGAGGAGGGAGGGAATATGATGGAAAACGAGGGAGAGTTACAAGGAATTAGAATTAATGAGGAAGAGAGAGGGCGAGAGAGAGAGGGAGAGGGAGAGGGAGAGAGAGAAAGAGAGAGAGCGAGTGAGAGAGTGAGAGAGTGAGAGAGAGAGAGAGAGAGAGAGCGAGCGCGATCGAACCCGCCAACAAAACACAAACCAGTCAGAGAATTCAATCCGCGTGTTTTC
>NW_028234439.1:2149950-2152450 GCF_977035675.1 Penaeus japonicus
TTCTTTCTTTCTTTTGTTTGGATGTTATTATTGTTATTTTCTCCCCCTTTTTTATTGAAGTGAAGATGCACTTGAGGGTGACAGTTAGGTTAGGAGAATTCATTGAAATGCAACAACGTTATTTTAGACATGTTGCAATTAATCAGTTGCCACCAACCGGAGTTCGCCTCGAAAGAATAATTCTGAAATACACAATAGATGAATAGATAAATAGAATTGAATATGCAGTAGTCTATTAAGAGAGTACATTCTACCACAGCCTATGTTAACACACACTATATTACTTACATAAGTGCCTTATTGATGGACATCTTATGTGTTAAGTGTAGATTACTATAATGTTCTTTTTACTAAGCGTTTTTTTTTTTTTTTAAATCCGATTCCAACCTTTATCTTTAAAAGGTATGTGATTGTGAGAGTTAGATTAAAGGAAATTTTGTTGTGATAATGTTTCTAGAACATTCTGAAACGGTTAGTTATATATATTTTTAAAATTTTGGTGTGATATAATTTCTGGAACATTCTAAAACGGTGAGTCTTATATAGATAGATAGATAGATAGAGATAGTCTATTGTTAATATAATTATAAGTATGTAATATTATATATATATATATAATTATATATATATGTCTATATATACTTATATTATAATATTATTATTATATGTGTGTTTGGTGTTTGGTGTGTTTGTTGTGTGTGTGTGTGTGTTTGTGTGTGCGACGCATTCTTGTGTATAATATAATATCGTTATAATATATATATATATATATATCAATATATAATTATATATATAAATATCTGGATATACTAAATAGATATAATTATATATAAACATACAATAATGTATAATATGTTATGTATAAATATATATATATATAAAATAACATATAAGTATATATATACAACACTATATGTATAATTATTATATATAATAATATATATATATATATAATAATATATATAAATAAAATTTAATCTATCTAAAAAATCAATAATTATCCCCATTAAATAAATACTATTAACAAAATAAAATATAATGTAAACAAAAAATACCACACACTTACAAAAATAAATTCACATAACAAACATGATATAATAACTAAAACAATTATAAAAAATACAAAAATACCATCAATCAGACTCTATTCATTAAATCAATAAAACAAAAACACAAAAACACACTATAACAACACATACCATAAAATCAAAACAAAAAAATACTCAAATAAAAACACTAAATCTAACACACACACTCACAATCAAAACTCAACACCACCACATAACCAACTCATCCAACACCACAATACCACAAACAATACAACCCCCCCACACACAACAACAAAAAACACAAAAACTACAACAAACAACAAAACACAACACACACACCCCCCCCCAAAAAAACACAAAACAACAATCACCCTCCTAACACATCCCCCCACACAATCACATCCAATACCCCCTCCCACCCCCCCCCACACACCCTCAATAATCCCTACCAAACACCTCTCCAACATCCTCTCAAAATAATTTAGCTTAAACTAACCTCCCACCTACCCCACCCACTACACACCCACCCCCCACCCCCCCCCCCCCCTCTCTCCCCCCCCAACCACAAACCCACCAAATTAACAAAAAAAAAAACATAAAAACATCCACCTAAAAAAAAACATAATAAATAAACAACATCACTACAAACCCCCACCACACCAACCACGTCCCCCCACTTCTCACTCCCCAAAAACCAACCTCATCCAACACCCACCCACAAACCTTCCCAACCCAATCATTCCCACCATATTTATTCCAATATTCGTATCCCATAAATTTCCCACTTCTACCACATTACCTATCCCCCATTAACATATCCCTTCCCACTACCCAACTCCCCCTCACAAAAAAACATGATCCAAAACTTATCTACTAATTATAAGTTTTTTTTCTTTCATATTCTTTTTTTTAATTTTTTTATTTTTAAAATTTTGTAATTTTTTCTCTTATTTTCTTTTCTTATTATGTGTTTCATTATTTCTTTTAATTATTACGTTTTTTTCTTATTTCTTTTATTACTTTTTTATTACTTGGTATACAATTTTTACATTTTTAATATTTTTCTTTCTCACAATAACTCATCACTTTTCTCTTCATTTTTCTCTTTTTTAATTTTTTCTAATATTCACTTTTCTTACTTTTCTTTTTTTTAACTCTCAAATACCACCACCGTAAAACATCCCCTTCTAAATTTTATATCATACTCCCACCCCCCACCCCACCACCCCCCTAACTTCCCTATCTCCATACTTCAAAGTGACCTCTAAAAATCCCCTCCACCCAAATAACTCGTTAATAGTCATGGCTGGGAGGCCAAAGGGAATGGGGAAGTGGGGAGATATCTTTTCCCCTCACTCTCCCCTCCCCCTTTCTCTCTCTCAGTTCTTCCTGTAGCGGCTACCCATGGCACAGGAGCTATCTTACACTTTCGCCTGTTTTTGTGTTTTGCT
>NW_028234439.1:2157450-2159950 GCF_977035675.1 Penaeus japonicus
CCTCCCTCCCTCCACTCTCTCTCTCTTTCTTCACATCCCCATGTCCCTCTCATTCTCTCTCATTCTTTCCTCCCCTCAACCAACACATACCAGAACAACCCCCCCCCCTCCTTCCCTCCCCTCGTCCCTCTCTCCCTCCTCCCTCCTCCCCTCCTCTCTCTCTCCCTCGTCCCCTCGCTCCCTCTCTCCCTCCTCCCCTCGTTCCTCTCGCTCCCACATGGCCGTGCGCTTATAGCTCTGGGCGAGTGTCTTCTTCTGCTTCTGCTGCCACTGCCATCACCGCCAAGGACGCCATCAGGACCAGCAGACGGGGATGCTTGCTCACAGAGGGCCTCGCCGACGTTCCTGCCAAGCACATGCACGCTGCCTTCATGTCCAAGCGCTTCTCGTTGCATGCCCTGTTGCAATGACGTCGTCCTCATCCGCCATCATCTCCGTAGAATCGCCTTTTCGTTTTTTATATATTTATCTTCGTGAATGAGATACGTATCTGATTTTAGATAGGAATAGCTAATTTTTGTATGACTATTTTTCTTTTTCTTTTTTTTTTTGCATTACCTTAACCTACGCTACAGAAGAATGTTGGTTAGCGTCCTGTACTTTCGCGGGAAGAGCTGACTGAACAAAAAAAAAAATAATAATAAATAAAATAAAAAAATAAAAAGATAAGTAAATAAATAAAATAATATCATATACCAAATTTGAGTTATTCTATTACAAATTAAGAATAATTAGTACGTTTATTAAGCTTTTGATAACATTTCAGCTGTTTCACGATGCACATGTGAATAGGTGAAAGGAGGCAATAAGTAAACACGTAAATCGAAAGTCCAAAGTATCTTCTTTTTTTCTAATTCTCCCTTCCTCTTCTGCACTCTGGGGCTCCCCCTCCCCCCCACCATTTCTAACCCCCTGGAGTCCTCAGCAAAACCACTGGGGAAGAAGAACCCGTAGAAGGTGATGAAGAAGGAAAAGAAAGAGGAGGTGAAGAAGAAAAAAAAAGATAAGAAAAAGAAGGAGGAGGTGAAGATGAAGAGGCAAAAGAAAAATAAGAAGAAAAAGAAAGAGGAAAAAAAAGCCGGAAAGAAAAAGAAGAAGAAAAGAATAAGAAGAAAAAGAAAGAGAAAAAAAAAAACAGAAAATAAAAATAAAAAGAAGGAGGAGTAGGAGGAGAAGGCCGAGGAAGATCTTGGCCTAACTTTATATCGCGTGCGAGGTCGACCTACATTCTACAAATACAACCGCTTTGGTTGGCTGGTTGGCGACCGCTCCTGTGTCTGTGTCTCTCTCCCTCCTTCGGCCGCTCGTTGGTTGGTTGGGGGAGGGGATAGGAGGGGGTTAGAAGCGATGAAGGTGCTGGCAGGTTCGGTGTTCGAGGCTGAAGGGCGATCTCAGGCGGATGGTCAGACTTGAGGTGCTGCTGCAGGGGATGTCTTTTGATGATGGCTGAGCGGTGGGATGGAAGGTCTTCATGTTCGTTTTTTTTTGTTTTTTTTCCTCTTCCTCTTCTCTTCTTTTTCCTCTCTATTTGTTTTCTTTTTCTTCCTCTTCTTCCTTTAATCTTTTTTTTTACTCTTTCTCTTTTTTCTTTTCTTTTCTTTTTTTTATAGATTTTCTGCCTCTTCTTTTCTTTCCTCTACTTATATTTATTATTTTTTGTGGTCATCTTTCATTTTCTTTTCCTAAAGTATGGATGAAGAGGAAGAAGAAGAAGAAAAAAGAAAAGAAGAAAAGAAAATGAATAAAAAGAAAAAGAAAAAAAGGAGGAAAGACGGGTAGAAAGAAAAATAAAAAAAGAAGAAAGACGGGGGATGAGAGGAGAGAAGAAACATGAGTAGACATGAACGTCAGTTGACAGTACTGACTGAAGGTGAAGTCGTAGCTACAAGAAGAGATTCGGACGTGAAGATGCGTTTTGTGACATGTTATTTTTAGACCTTCTGAAAACATGATGCGAACAACACTGACTATTCTGAAATATTCTGCAAAAGTATGATTTGATGAAATTTCATTATTCGATAGGAGAATTATCTGGTAATTTTTTGTTATATTGGTAAAAAATGCCATAAGATCTACCCTTCCCTATTCTGTTTCTTGATGTTTTTTTCTTAGCTTTTGTATGAATATCAGAGTCTTGTGTTTCTCTGTTGTTGTTTTTCAGGAATGACTAAATGCAATATATTATGACTTCTAGGAGCAGGGATATATGATTCATATTCATATGTAATATATCTAAAATTGTTTAATGATTATGAGATTCATGAAAATTATTTGAAGTTCAAGCATTGATCATAATATTGTGGTTGTCGGTGTTAAGAATTACTGATGGATCGTGATGTAATTTTATAGGTGGGTTGTCTATAGCTCTGGGACTAGTATGATTTGATTTTGTTAGTGAACTGGATCCACTTACTGATTTAGGATGCCGCTAAAGGATACCTCGATAATGCGATCCATCATAGAAAATGGAACTTCTAAGAAATTATCTTTCCTTTTAGTT
>NW_028234439.1:2169950-2177450 GCF_977035675.1 Penaeus japonicus
TGTTGGTCTATGTGTGTATGTGTGTGTAGTTATACCTCTGTGTTCATGTTTTTAATGCGTGTATGTTTTTTTTTTAATATAATCTAAAATTGACATGACTTAAAGTTTGGCTATTGCATCATGATGGTACATGCAGACCACAACTGAACACAAACGTCAAAGATATGCAATCATCTTTGGCAGATTGCAACGTCACTGGGAATAAACACACTGTCCGTGAGCAATTGCACATGCAAATTCATGGCAAGAAAATCAGTCGTACATACTTTGCTTAAAGATTTCGTCTATTTTTTGTTGTTGTTGGAACAAGTTTATGATTAAGAAAGTAACCCCCGCAAAAAAATAGATAATAGAAAAGAAATAATGAATAAAAAAAAAAAAGAATGAAAAAAAAAAAAAAAAAAAAAAAAAAAAAAAAAAAAAAAAAAAAAAAAATATATAAATATATATATATATAATTATATAAAAATATAAATATAAATATAAATATAAATATATATAAACAGGACTTACTCATATTTGCACAGGAAAAGAGGAACTTATATGCCACATACGCCACCGAAGACAATAAGTACGTGTATTCGGATGCAATACATTGAATAGGACACATACAGATGTCACATACAGCAGGACACATACAACAGGACACATACAGCTGTCACATACAGCAGGACACATACAGCTGTCACATACAACAGGACACATACAGCTGTCACATACAACAGATACATACATAGAATAAATAAACTCACAAATTTGCTTTGCCAAAAAACATCCCATTTTGGGGAAAATACAAGATTGAGTCAGTTTATATCATGACAATAATGTTTCGACCAAAGATCCTGCATGACAGTCAAGTTAAACCGTCCATACATGACGGTCAGGAGAAACGGTCCATGATGTCAAGAACATCATGCACAACAGTCAGAAAAAAAAACAATCTGCATTTCCACTGTTCGTGCATGGCAGTGCGGAGAAACATAATTGGCGTTCGCAGACACACGTTTCTCTGTTCTTTTGTAACGCGAGAGGCATGTTATTCGCCGCTCTTCATTAACACTCCCTTCTCCCTTCCCCCTCCTTCTCCTCCCTTCCGTTTCCACGCATCTTCCCTCCTTCCCTCCCTCTCCCACCCCGCACCTGATTCACCTCCCTCTCCCACCCCCTAGATATTAATAAATAGTGTCATGCCATTCAACGTGTTTCTTTATATTCTGTCCTCACCCTCACCCTCCCCTCGCCTCCTCTCCTCCCTTTTTCTTCCCCTCTCTCTCCTCACCTCCTCTTCTCTCCCCTTCCTTCCCATTTTTCCCCCTTATTCTTCTTCACATTTCTCCTATCTTCCCTTCCACTCCTCTCCATCTCCTCTCTTTCGCTCTTCCCCTCATCCCCCTCTCCCTCTCCCACCTCACGTTCCAGTCCCCTTCCTTCCCCTCTCCCCCTCCCCTCCCCTCCTCTCCCCTCCTCTCCCCTCCCCTACCTCTTCATGTATGTCACTAACCCTTTTAATTCCATTAATCTCTTAATTAATCACAGCTGGTTCCTCTCCTTCCAGGTAGCACAGGATGGGCGGCGAGCAGAGTCGTGACACGGGCGGCGGCGGTGTGGGCGTGGGCGTGGGAGGCGTCGAAGGAGTGGATAGGCGCGGGTCGGATCCCAGCAGGCCTACGTCCACCTCCCCCCGACCCTCCATCTGCTCCGATTCGGATCTGCCTTACATTCCCTACACTGTCAATAGGCCTATAGGAGGTGAGTGTCCCCTCGCCCCTTTCTTTGGTTTTCCTGATATCCTATGCACTGTCGATAGGCCTATAGGAGGTGGGTGTCCCCTCGCCCCTTTCTTTGGTTTTCCTGATATCCTTTGCACTGTCAATAGGCCTATACCATCGCCCCTTTCTTTTGTTTTCCTGATATTCTTTGCACTGTCGATAGGCCTATAGGTGGGTGTCCCCTCGCCCCTTTCTTTTGTTTTCCTGATATTCTCTGCACTGTCGATAGGCCTATAGGAGGTGGGTGTCCCCTCGCCCCTTTCTTTTGTTTTCCTGATATTCTCTGCACTGTCGATAGGCCTATACCATCGCCCCTTTCTTTTGTTTTCCTGATATTCTTTGCACTGTCGATAGGCCTATAGGAGGTGGGTGTCCCCTCGCCCCTTTCTTTCTGTTTTCCTGATATTCTCTGCACTGTCGATAGGCCTATACCATCGCCCCTTTCTTTTGTTTTCCTGATATTCTTTGCACTGTCGATAGGCCTATAGGAGGTGGGTTTCCCCTCGCCCCTTTCTTTGGTTTTCCTGATATTCTTTGCACTGTCGATAGGCCTATAGGAGGTGGGTGTCCCCTCGCCCCTTTGGTTTTCCTGATATTCTTTGCACTGTCGATAGGCCTATAGGAGGTGGGTGTCCCCTCGCCCCTTTGGTTTTCCTGATATTCTTTGCACTGTCGATAGGCCTATACCATCGCCCCTTTCTTTTGTTTTCCTGATATTCTTTGCATTGTCAATAGGCCTATAGGAGGTTAGTGTCCCATCGCCCCTTTCTTTTGTTTTCCTGATATTCTCTGCACTGTCGATAGGCCTATAGGAGGTGGGTGCCCCCTCGCCCCTTTCTTTTGTTTTCCTGATATCCTATGCACTGTCGATAGGCCTATACCATCGCCCCTTTCTTTGGTTTTCCTGATATTCTTTGCACTGTCGATAGGCCTATAGGAGGTGGGTGTCCCATCGCCCCTTTCTTTTGTTTTCCTGATATCCTATGCACTGCCAATAGGCCTATAGGCGAGTCTCCCCCTCGTTCGGATTTTCCTTATTGCCAGTAGGCCTATAAGAGGTAAGTCTCCCCTCCCCTCTGTCGGATTTTCTCTCTATCTCATAAACTGTCCATAGTCTTAATCAATACTTCATTTATTACACAAAATCCAATCTAATCGATTAAATAATACTTTATCGAGGATGTTATTTGTTGAATATATCGAATTTATTATTTGTCTCATTATTTGTTTTATAGACACTGGGCTTATATTTTACGATGACTAGTTACAGGTCCTAAATCATACTAGGCCAGATTAGGTAGAAGCCTAAGATATTTTTCCCCGTTTTTATGTATTTATTTATTTTATTTTTTTAGGAGATGGCAATCGTTCTATAAATTAGCTGATCTTATCTATTTTTTTATTATTAAAATTCTTTGGAGTCGAACGACAATTATCAATATTTGGAAAAGTGACTGATAATCCCTGAAGGGTAGTATGAGTCAGCTGTTTGCTATTTTGTATTATTATAATTGGTACGATGATTTTTTATTGTTATTATCATTCTCTGTAGTTATTGTTGTTATCATTCTTCTTATTATTCTTATTTTTATTATTATTATTATTGTTGTTGTTGTTGTTTTATTATTTTATTATCACCACCATCATCATCATCATCATCATCATCATCATCATCATCATCCCCACCACCACCACCACCATAATCACATCATCACCATAACCATTATCATCTCCACGTCATAATCACATCAACACCATGATCATCACCCTCACCACCATCACCACCATCATCATCACCATTTCAAAGAATACGAAAACTCAAAAATCTTGATTCAAATGATCACATTTTAATTAACCATACTTCCCCCACAATCACCCCCCCCCTCCCCACCCCCCGCTGTCGCACCCCCGCCCCATTTGCCCATTGCAAGGATGTTGCGTCATCAGTTGACACTCACTCGCCTCGAATACCAATGCCAGGCGGGTTTTTTTTTATGGTATTCCACTTGGCATTCTCTTCAGGTTTCAGTCCCTCCTTTGGGTTCCACTTAATCTGAAAGGGTGTACTGGCATTCCTTCAGTGGCACGCTTGACACAGTGTCAGGAATTCTTTCAGTGTTACTCGTGGTGTGGTATTTATGGATTTTTTTTTTTTTTTTTTTTTTTTTTTTTAGTATCACTTCTGCATGATTTTTTTAGTGTTATTCCTGAAATAGGATATAGGAAGTGTTTCATGAACTACTGAAATAGCATGATTGAATTTTTTCATTCTTTCAGTTATTTTTCTCGAAATAGTGGAGATGAAAAACTTCTAATTGAATACATCAAATCCTTCAATTATATTCCTGAAATCCTTTAGCATACATGAAACCTCCAAAATGTCTCCTGAAATAATATATACATATAAATAGATAGATAGATAGATAGATAGATAAATAGAATCTATTTATAACTCCTGAAATAGTATGTATAATAATCCTTAGTATCACTACTCTTGTTACACACCATAAAACTTATTTTTGAGTGAGACGAGGTCAAGTGAGGTCACGAGTATGGAACTGAGAGAGAGCGAGTGATTTTGGTTGTGATTTCTCTATAAGAAGTGGTGGGCGGGGCGAGGGAGGGGGGGGGGGTTCTGTCAGGTCATGGAAGAAATGCTGGTTTGTTTCACGCCCTCCGTTATGCTTCTTCTTATTATTATTCTTTTGTTTCTTCTTCTCCTTCGTCTTCCTTTTGTTCTTCCTATTTCTATTTTTTAAATGTTTGTCCTCGTTGTTCTTTTCTATTTCTTCTTCTTTTATCCTTTTCTTCTTCCTCCTCCTCTCCTTATCATTTTTGTTATTCCTCTTCTTCGTCTTCCTCTTTTTTTTTTTTACTTATCATTTGCTGTATCTTTCAGTGGAGGCTGGGATAGAGTTGCACCAAGAAGAGAGAACAATCACTAGAATGGATGTCTATGTCCATATCTATGTATATATATATATATATATATGTGTGTGTGTGTGTGTGTGTGTGTGTGTGTGTATGTATGTATATATGTAGTAGTGTATGATATATATATATATATATATATATAATAAATATAATAATATAGATATATATGATATATGTTTTGTTATATATATATATAATGATAAATATTATTATAATATATTTATATATATTATAGCATATATTATATATATATCTATATAATGATGGGTATAAATATATATATATATATATATATAGATAGAATAAGATAGATAGCGATAGATTATGTGATATATAATTATATATATAGTATAAATAAATATATATTTATATATATAATTATATATATATAACATAAATATATGATATAATTATATTTGATATAGTATATATAGTTGTGTGTTGTGTGTGTGTGTGTTGTGTTGTGTGTTGTAGTTGTGTATGTATATATGTATATATATAGTATGATATATATATATGATATATATATATATTATGGGGGGTATATGTGTATTGTGGAGTATATAATATTCAATATAATATATAATTGTATTTTATATAATATACATAAATAGTATATATAATATGAGTATAATAATAGTATTGATATATATATATATGATAATATAATATATATAATTATGATTTGTGTGGTGTTTGTGTGGTGTGTGATTGTGTGGATGTGTGTGTGTGCTAATGTAATGTAATAGGTATGTATGTATGGTCTGTAGTTGGTGTGCATATATAGGAGGTGTATATATGTATAGAATATATACGGTATTTTTATTTTGATAGCCAAAGTAAATACAGTAGGCGTGTACACAGATTATAACTACACAACACACGACTGCATCAATATATATATGTATATATATATTTATATATATATTGGTATAAGTATATAGATGTATATATATATATAAGAATATAGTGATAGATTATATATAAATATTATATTGAGTATATATATATATATATTATATATTATAAAATTAAGTATATATATATGATGAAGTATGATATATACATAGTACATATAACATATTCATATACATATACATACTACAGTAGCAGATATAATATATATGATATATATAATATATATGATATATATATATATAGTAATTTATATATATTTATATAAATAATGCATATGCATATATATATATGTTCATATGCAATATATAATCTAATGCAGTATATATAGATATATAATATATATATATATAATATGAATATAGTATATATAGTATGGATAGATATATAATAAGATGTATAGAATAAACGACACACAGTTATAGTATGTATATACATATATATATAAAATAATAATATCTATATATAATATATAGATATATATTAATATATAGTATACGACTGATATATTGATATATATATAGTATATATATTATTAAAGAATCAATCATAATAAATATATATATATATAGTAGGGTATATAGCATATAATGTAGTAGTATATAAATATGATCTATAAATATATATATATTATAAATAGATTATTATATACAAAGTATATATATAATATATATTATATAGAATGATATTATAATATATATATATATAATATATTGGTATATACATACATATTACTGTTTGTATTCATATATATATAATATATAGTAGAATATAGTATATCCAAATATATATATATAATAGTATACATATAATTATCATGTTATAAAGATTTATAACTAAATATAGGAATATAAATAAATATACCTTATATATACATATAATTGATATGTATATAATATATAACTATATATATATATTAAATAGTATTTATATAGAATTTATGTCTAAATATGTATATATTTATATATAAACATACATGAAAATCTAATAAATATATCGAAATATAAAGTATGATCAATATATATAAATATATAAAATTATATATAAATGATATATATTGGTATATATTAATAAATATATCATACATATATATTATATATATATAAAGGTATATAATAAATCTAATTTCTACATAATGAGTATACTCTATTATATATACTATATATATATAAAGATAGTATGGTGTTAATTATTATATGTATATATAGTATATATTTATATAGTATATACATTACATATATATATATTAATATTAAATATATAATATATATATATAGTATATATGATATATTTATATTATCATATATATATAGTAATATACTACGTATGTATTAATATATATATAGTATATAACATATATATATTAGTTAATATATGATTATATATATATAATATCAATTGATATAGTATGTATTTTATGTATGTTAGGTGTATATGTTTTATATATATATATATAAGTATATAGATATATATATATAGTAATATATATATATAGTATATATACATACGTATGTAATATAAAAATGATAATATATATATTATATATATAATATATAGGTGAGAATATAGATATACATAGCGTAATGTATAATAATATATAGTATGATAAAGTATATATCTATAAAATAAAATAAATATATATAGTATACACATATATATATATATAATATATAATATATAATATATATATAAAAATATGATATTATATGATGTAGGGGTATGTATGTATATAGTTATATATGTATATATATATATATATATAGTATATATATAAATAAAATTAATATATAGAATAAGTATACAATGTGTGTATTATATATATACATTGTAAGATATACACAGTATATATAAACATATATAGATATCATATATGTATATATTA
>NW_028234439.1:2182450-2184950 GCF_977035675.1 Penaeus japonicus
ATTATTACTATTACTCTCATTAGTACCATTACTTTTATCAGTATTATCATCATTATCGTCAATATTATTATCGTGATGATATATTATTATCATTATTATTAGTAGTAGAAATATTGATTTTGTTATTATTATTGTTATTGTTATTATTTCTTCCGTTTCTTACTCTTTCTTTATCATCTTCATCTTCTTCCACCCCCCCCCTCATCACCCCTATCCTCACTTCCTCTCCTTTCTCTCCCTCCCCCCTACTTCCCCCCATCCTACCCCTTCCCCACCCCCTTCCTATCTCTCCCTTACCCCCCCACACCCACCCACACACCCACTTCCTACCGCTCCCACCCCCAGTCCTCCCTTCTCCACCCCCCACCCCCACCCCCACCCCCTTCTCCCACCTATCCCCCCTTCCACATCCTCACCTTTCCTCCTCCCCCTCCTTCTCTCACCCCCTCCCCCTGCCTCTAATTACCCACCATCAGTGTCACGAACCCCGCAACCTTATACCAATTACCTTTCTTTTTTATTCCTTTTTTCCCTCCTTCTCTTCTCTCTCCTTCCCTTTCCTTCGGCGGAACAAAAACAGTCTCTCGGATGTGCGTCGTGGTGGGATTTCAAGACTGTTTTTTTTTTTGTTTTGTTTTGTTTTTGTTGTTTTTGGTATTTTGTATCGTTGTTATATGTTGTATATTATCATTATTATTTTACGTTATTTTATTATTATTATTGTTATTGTTGTTATTGTTTTCGTTGTTGCCGTTGTTGTTATTGCTGCTATTATTGTCTTTGTTATCGTCATTGCCAACGTCATCTTCATCTTCATCACCACCACCATCATCATCATCATCACCACCACCACCACCACCACCACCACCACCACCATCAGCATCATTACCATCATCACCACCATCATCATCATCATCATCATCAACAACAACAACAACATAATTATTAAAAATATATTAGGTGTTATCCCAACTTATCCATTCCTTTACAATAGCATAATTCTCTAATTATTATCTGTTGCAAAACGAATTCATTAACTTAAGATCTAATCATTATGACATATTAGAAAAAAAAATTCCTCTCTCTCTCTCTCTCTCTCTTTATATATATATATATATATATATATATATATATATATATATATATATATATATATATATGTATGTATATACTGTATATATGAATATGACTTTGTTCTTTGATTTTTGTGTTTGTCTCGGAATTGCACAACCGTTTCTGATTGGTAAGAAAGAGCGCCGGACGCTATTCAACCCCCACATTCGAAGCGTTGTGGATTGAATCAAGCAAGGAGCTGCTAATCAGCAAGCCCTTCTTGTGGTAAAGGAAGCGCATTTATGAGGAGTCGCGGGGAGCGTTTTGGTGGAGAGGGGGTGTAAGGTGTTTTTTATGGGGGGGTTTTTTTGGTGTTTTATATTGGGTCCAACCCAAACTTAATAATACACCACGTACGTTACATGCAGTGTAGACAATATGTATTGCGTGCAGTTAGGGATATGTTCTTATGCTTTACAGAATATTGTAATGCCTATATGAGTAAGTCACACGTTACGCTTACGCACACACCCATCCACCACCATCCATCCATCCATCCAACCCCCCCACCACCCACACCCACCCCACCTCCATCCATCATACCATCCATACATCCACCCACCAACCTCAACTCATCCACCCACCATCCATCCACATCAAACCACCCACACCCTCACCCCCACCAACCATACATCATCATCCACCCAAACCCACCAACTCACCACCCCCGGCCCCAACCAATCCACCACAAAACCACACACCCACCCACCACCCTACAACTTACCTGGGTTCCTCTACCACTTACCACGTTAGGTGTATCCCTTTGTATAATGAGATATTGAGAGGAAACATTAAATTAGTTCCAGGCCCGTGAGCCAGTATCCTCTTGCAGCCCTCATATGCAAACCAGTCACGTTGCAAGCTGATATTGCACTGATAGCGTCAGTATCATGATTTTTCTTATCATTGTTCTTATTGTTATTGTTATTATTATGGGTATCGACACGTCGCTATTTATTCATTTCATGAAAGGCTTTTTATTTTTACCTGTTGTTGTATTTCATTTTGTCTTTGAACAAAATATATTGTACTCATATTAATGTTCTAATTTACGGTTGTAATGGCACAAGGCATGATAAAAGAAAGATTTCACTTTTTTTTTTTTTTTTTTTTTTTTTTTTTACGTAATTGTGCTTTGTTGTGTTAATTACTGTAGATTACGAGTATATTGTGATTTCCAGAAATAGGCCTACTCACTGCAAAACCTCATGGTTACGGCCTAGGAAACCTTGCATGGTGTGATGTAACAAAAGGCGCTAAATTTCGATCATGGACTGATTTTCATTTTTTTTTTTTTTTTTAACGATCAGCTATGAATGATAGTGATGGTAATGATAAGCTTCAATTCTTCAATAAGGTGAAAAAGTATAAGGTTAAAAAAATGCAA
>NW_028234439.1:2186461-2188961 GCF_977035675.1 Penaeus japonicus
CCTTCTCCCCCCCCCACCCCCTCCTCCCACCTATCCCCCCTTCCACCCCCACCCCTTCCCCTCCCTCCCCCCCTCCCCCTCTCCCCCTGCCTCTAATTACCCACCATCAGTGTCACGAACCCCGCAACCTTATACCAATTACCTTTCTTTTTTGTTGTTCCTTTTTTCCCTCCTTCTCTTCCTTCCCTTTCCTTTCCTTCGGCGGAACAAAAACAGTCTCTCGGATGTGCGTCGTGGTGGGAGCATTTCATGACTGTTTTTTTTTTTTTTATTTAGGGTTTGTTTGTTTGTGTTGTTGTTGTTTTTGGTTATGTGTTGTGAGTATGGTTTCATATTGGTAATATTCAGCATTATTATTTCTTTATTTTTTTATTATTATTGTTATTCTGTTTGTTTATGGTATTTTTAACGTGGTTTAGTTGCGATTGGATGTTATTGCTTCTATTTTTGTCTATTAGGTTATCGTCATGCCAACGTGCATCTCTTATTCATCTCCACCCATCATCATCATCATCACCACCACCACCACCAACACCACAACCACCTCCATCAGCTTCATTACCACATCACCACCCATATCATCATTCATCATCATCAACAACAACAACAACTCATATTATATATTAAAAAATATCTATTATGAGTGTTACCCCAACTATCCTTCCTTTACAATAGCATTATTCTCTTAAATATTAATCTGGGCCCCAAAACTCGTATTCATATAACTTAAAGACGATTCTTTTTGAATATTAGAAAATAATAAATAAAAAAACAATTCCTTACAGCTCTTCCTCCTCTCATCCCTGCGCTCCCTTCTAGCACTCGCACTCACTCCCTACTCTCGATCTCGCTATCCACTCTCGCCTCTCTATATCTCTCTCTCACTCTCCTCCCTCTCTCCTCTACTGTTCTCTCTGTCTCTCTTTCTCTCTCCTCTTCTTTCTCTCTTCTCCCGCTCCCCCCCTCTACCCCTCCCTACATCCCTCTGCTTAACATTGAAAAAGAATAATTAGAAAAAAAAAAATAAAAAAAATATCTATCCCTCTCTCTCTCTCTCTCTCAATTTAAGATCTAATTATTATGACATATTAGAAAAACAATCCCTCTCTCTCTCTCTCTCTCTCTCTCTCTCTCTCTCTCTCTCTCTCTCTCTCTCTCTCTCTCTCTCTCTCTATATATATATATATATATATATATATATGACTTTTTTCTTTGATTTTTGTGTTTGTCTCGAAATTGCACGACCGTTTCTGATTGGTAAGAAAGAGCGTTGCTATTTCGAGCGTTGTGAATCAAGCAAGGCTGCTAATCTGCACTTCTTTGGGGTCAAGGAAGCGCAGATGAGAACGCGAGCGTGAGTTTGTGTGCACTCACACGTACGTACATGCAGATGTAGACATATGTATGCGTGCAGTTAGATGTCTTATGTTTACAGACATATTGTAATGCATTATAGTGCTAAGCATCACACGCGCACGCTTACGCACACGCACACGCACACGCACACGCACACGCACACGCACACGCACACGCACACGCACACGCACACACACACACACACACACACACACACACACACACACACACACACACACACACACCCATCCATCCATCCATCCATCCACCCACCCACCCTCCCACACCCATCCACCCACCCATCCATCCACCCACCCACCCACCCACACCCATCCATCTATCCACCCACACCCATCCATCCACCCACTCACCACCCACAACCATCCATCCACCCACTCACCCTCACCCACACCCTCACCCCCGCCCCCACCCACCCACCCACCTACACCTACCTGGTTCCTTACACTTGCCACGTTAGGTGTATCCCTTTGTATAATGAGATATTGAGAGGAAACATTAAATTAGTTCCAGGCCCGTGAGCCAGTATCCTCTTGCAGCCCTCATATGCGAACCAGTCACGTTGCAAGCTGATATTGCACTTGTTTTATTGATAACGTCAGTGTCACGATTTTTCTTGTCATTGTTATCTTATTCATAACGACAGTGTCACGATTTTTCTTATCATTGTTATCTTATTCATAACGTCAGTGTCACGGTTTTTCTTATCATGGGTTGTTTTTATTATTCCATAACGTCTGTTGTAACGGTTTTTTGATTCATGGTTAAGCTTATTTCATATCGTCAGTGGAACGGTTTTTTCTTATCATGGTATCTTTGCATAACGTCAGTGTCACGGTTTTTCTTATCATTGTTATCTTATTCATAACGTCAGTGTAACGGTTTTTCTTATCATTGTTATCTTATTCATAACGACAGTGTCACGATTTTTCTTATCATTGTTATCTTATTCATAACGTCAGTGTCACGGTTTTTCTTATCATTGTTATCTTATTCATAACGTCAGTGTCACGGTTTTTCTTATCATTGTTATCTTATTCATAACGTCAGTGTAACGGTTTTTCTTATCATTGTTATCTTATTCATAACGTCAGTGTAACGGTTTTTCTTATCATTGTTATCTTAT
>NW_028234439.1:2193961-2196461 GCF_977035675.1 Penaeus japonicus
GGGGGGGGCAAGAGAGCGAGAGCGGAAGTGAGGAGGCAGATAAAGATGACAAAACAAGATTGGAGAAAACCCAAGGGCGGGGAGCGGCCTTTCGCAACACCGCTGCATAACAGTCGTCCGTTAGAGGGGCTAAATCAGATTACTTGCAAAGGAGGACGAAAACGAAGGGTTCAACCCCCAGGGTCAGTTCTGGTTGAACCCCACCCTCTGGACAAAGGAAAATCCTCTAATGGCTCTTATTTATTTATTTATTTATTTATTTATATATATATATATATATATATATTTTTTTTTTTTTTTTTTTTTTTTTTTTATCGAGGCGCGTCTGTTGTCTCCTTTGGTACTTCCTTTGGGATTTATTTCTTTTCTCAATTTCTCTCTCCTCTCTCTCTCTCTCTCTCTCTCCCTCTCTCTCTCTCTCTCTCTCTCTCTCTCTCTCTCTCTCTCTCTCTCTTTCTCTCTCTCTTTCTCTCTCTCTTCTCTCTCTCTCTCTCTCTCTCTCTCTCTCTCTCTCTCTCTCTCTCTCTCTCTCTCTCTCTCTCTCTCTCTCTCTCTCTCTCTCTCTCTGCGCCTTTCTTTCTTATGATTACCGCATTTTCCTTTTCCTCTTCTTCTTTATATTCCTCTTCTTCTTCTTTATAGTTAAGTAGAGTCCTTTTAATCCCCCCCCCCTCCCCCCGATCGAGACCTTATATCATAATAGAAATTCGAGATGTAACATGATTAACGTGTTTCTCGTTCTCTCGTCGTCTTTCATTTAGTCTTTATTTTCTGTTATTTCTCTCTTTCTTTTACTAGCAAGAATATTCTCTCTTCTTCTTGTGTTCTTACTAGCACGTAATAACACGTTATTCTAGCCCTTTTATTAACCCATTGCAGACGGAGATAAATTTGCTTGCCCAACCTCCGGGATAAGTTTTATTTTTAGAGAGAGACCGCTTGAAGCAATTCAATTTGAATCATCCCACTCTCTTTCAGTCATTCGTTGTAAAACTAGAGCGGATTTTGTGTTTTATTTTTTTTTGTGTTTTATTGAGTTTAGAGACTTATATGTGCCATATAACAGGCTCTATCAGTGCTGCAGTTGACTAAAATTGTAGTATATTATCCATATTAGCTCATTATTTCCTTTATACTCAATGTGATAGAAGTATTGCTGTTTTATGGGAGGACAAAAGACAACTTTATTTTTTCGTATTTGTGTGCTGTCATGAACGAATACGAAACATATAACCCCCTACAATAAAGATAACAAGAAGAGGTAGGGAAGAGGAATGAAACCTGTGCTTGTGACTGTGAGTGCCACAATGAAAGGCATCCATATTGGCACAGGAGCACATTTTAGACACTGGGTATGGATTGAGTCACCTTCCTCTTCTCGTTCTGTCTGCACATCCTTCATCGGCGGTACTTTTGAGCAAGGGTTCATCAACTTAGTGTGTGCCATCGCTCTATAGAGACAGTGCTTGCTAGAGACCGTGGATGGGTGCCATTCAAGGCTCTCTCTCCTGCTGGTGCTAGGAAAAAGTGGTGCCATCTAGGTTTTGGACGTTAAGCTAGCACGGTATTACGGTAATTATAGTAATTATGACTGCAGTAGCCATCATCACTCATTCCTTTTTCATAGCACAATAAAATAGCATAGTATTCCAAAATCCCCGAACGTCATGTACGTCATGACGCCCGTCGTCAGGCCAAAGCTCCTACGTCATGTATGTCATGACACCCGTACGCAGTGGGTTAATTAATAGTTCTGATATATTTGATCCATGGATATAATTTTTTAAATGATATCGTTATAGTATAGTTTGGGGTTATAACATGATTATGTCCTCTAGCATATGGATTAATAAAGAAGATAAATAAATTTAAAAAAATGTATATATATATGATCGCACAGCCCTTTAAGTTTCCTTTCGACCTCTTGTGTTTGTCGTTCTTGTAAACACACCGAAGATCAAGGATATTACGTTGTTTGTTTTTTATTTTTATTGTTTCTCGTTCTTTGGTGCTAATATTGACAAGAAAATACACTTTTATTGTTTGTTTTTTTCCTTTCTGTTTTTTTTTTCTTTCTTTCTTTCTCTAATGCTAATATTGACAAGAAAATCCACTTGTATTGTTTTTTTTCCCTTTCTGTTTTTTTTCTTTCTCTCTTTCTTTAATGCTAATATTGACAAGAAAATACACTTTTATCGTTTTTTTTCCCTTTCTGTTTTTTTCTTTCTCTTTCTTTAATGCTAATATTGACAAGAAAATACACTTTTATCGTTTTTTCGCTTTCTGTTTTTTTTCTTTCTTTCTTTATTGCTAATATTGACAAGAAAATCCACTTGTATTGTTTTTTTTTTCCCTTTCTGTTTTTTTTCTTTCTCTTTCTTTAATGCTAATATTGACAAGAAAATACACTTTTATCGTTTTTTTTTTTTTTCCTTTCTGTTTTTTTTCTTTCTCTTTCTTTAATGCTAATATTGACAAGAAAGTACACTTTTATCGTTTT
>NW_028234439.1:2216461-2231461 GCF_977035675.1 Penaeus japonicus
TGTGCTGGTTGCCGGTCTTTGGTATATTATGTCTATATATGTATATGTTTATGTATATGTTTATGTATATGTATATATATATATATATATATATATATATATATATATATATATATATATATATATATTTACCTATATATACATATATTATATATATAGTTGTGATTTAAATTTTATTTATCTTATATTATTACATATTCATATATTATGTATATATTATAATATATTTATTATTATATATATTTATTTATATTTATTCTATATATATATCTATATACAACTATACAGAACAAAAATTATTGATAATTATACATGAGCTGTAACGCACACCACACGGCGCGGCGCGCGCGGGGGTTGTGTGTGTGTGTGTGTGTGTGTGTGTGTGTGTGTTAGTATGTTACATCTTCCTCTTATTTTTTTTCTCTTAATCTCATTACCTGTACTCTTTCCCTTAGTCACTCTCTCTCTGTATCTGTACTCATAACCAAAGCCCCTTCATGTTTACAAATCTGGCTATAATATACGCATTGTGTTCTTCTATTTTTTCCTTTCCTCTCGTCTTTTCCAGAATGTCTAGAGAATTAAACATTACGTCATTACAACTTAGATGTTACTCTAGAGTTTAGTTATATAGTAACTTTTTTCGCTCGAATTCATGTCTTTATATCAAGTTTTTAGCAATAGTATGTGAAATTCGAGGAATGTAGGCCTATTTGTAAATTTAATTGATATGCATATATGTAATATTTCATCATTTAATATCTGTTGTGTAATATATCTCTATCTATTATTTTATCCTTCATTCTATCTATTATTTCTATCACTTATTGTTTGATATCTATCTCCCTTTAAAGTCTCATGTCCATCATTTAAATATCTCCATTAATCATTAAAAGGTTTTTAACGTGTATTTCCAAGTTATTTTTTTTCTAATGGAAACCTTAATGTGTTACCAATTATTCTTAATTGTAATCGACACATTTTCTTCCTTCTTGAAAATTTAGCAGAAAAACAAACAAAGGAGTAATAAAGAAATGAAAAAGTAGCCTAGAAAATGAAAAGAAAAAGGAAGGAATTTAAATGAGGAGGGACACTTACGATAAAAAAAAATCTTACTACAAATTTAAGGGACGATTATGATAAAAAAAAAAAACATATTCCGTGCTATTTTTAAATGTTTCACTACGACAAAATGAATGGCTGAATTGAGTAATTTCTTGCTGTAAAATGTGGTTAAGTAGATAATGATTACTACAGAAAAAAATAATTATATGAATGGAAAGAATTTATATAGACAGTCAAGGTGATGACAGGTGAGTGATCTTACTCGAAATTCCTGACCATATCACATTCTTAGAGACTTATTAACGCAGTGGGGTACATGTGTGTGTGTGTGTGTGTGTGTGTGTGTACGTGTGTGTGTGTGTGCGTATGTGTGTGTGTGTGCGTATGTGTGTGTGTGTGTGTGTACGTGTGCGTGTGTGTGTACGTGTGTGTGTGTGTGTGTGTGTACGTGTGTGTGTGTGTGTGTGTGTGTACGTGTGTGTGTGTGTGTCCGTGTAGTTACATATTATTATCACAGTTATCATATTTGTTATCATCATGATCATCGTCATTATTAAAATCATTGTCATTATTACTATTACCATCATTATTACCATTATCATTATTATGACTATTATTATTACTAGCATTATTACTATTATCATTACTATTGATATCATCATTATCATTATCATTATTGTTATCATTATCATTATTAGTATTATCATTAATGTTGCTATCATTACTATCAATATCGCTATCATCATCATAATTATTATTATCATTATTATCATTAGCATTATTACTATCATTATTATTACCATTATCATCTTTATTGTTATTATCATAATTATCATTATTATCATCTTAACTTTTAACTTCATCATCATCATTATATCTATCATCATCATCATCATTATTACATTTATCATCATCATTATCATTTTTAACAATATCATTATAATTATCATCCCTATCGTCATCATCATCATCATCATCATTAGTATTATCATCATCATCATTAGTATTATCATCAGCATCATTACTATAATCATTATAACCAACGGCAGAACTCAAGTTCAGAACCACAGAGTCTTAAATCCAGAGGTAAAGATAATAATAAGTAAAGTGAAATATTAAGCTCTTTTTCTCATGATAATTAATCCTCTTGCTATGACAGAACCTCTTGCAAATTATGACGGTCCTTTTCATTAAGTGGTTTGCTTGGCATAAACTAGACAGGGATTAGATATATGGCTGGGATTATCTTCAAAAGTGTGTGTGTGTGTTTAGTGATAAATTAAATGCATCTTTTTTTTTGTATAAATATGGGTTATTAATGATGATGATGATGATTATAAGAATGACAATAATAGTGATGATGATAATGATAGTAACAATATTGATGGTAATGATAATGATGATGATAATTGTGACAATAATGATGATAATGATGAAAATGATATTTACAAAAATAATATAATCGATAAAGATTATGACTATAGTAGTGATAATAATAATGATAATCATGATCATAATAATGATACCAATGATTATGAAAATAGAATAGTATTGAAAATTATAATAATAATAATAATAATGATAATAGCAATAATAACAACAACAAAACAATTATAACAATATAACCAACACATCATTAATAAAAAAAATCTTTTCGTAACAAGCAAGCAATCAAAGTTCACACCAACCTTGAACGTAACATCACAGGACGCCGCTCACATCAGTCACACATGACAGCTGACAGGTGGTGCAAATATGCTCACCAGCTGGATGGAAAACTTCTACAACCCTATTTACCTCTGAAGTTACATGCCAGGGAATAAATGGGGAAAATGCTCTTTAATTTCAATGAGCATTTGTACTCATATGTGCTGTATGATGTGCACGGAATTATTTTGATATGTAGATAGGCTATAACTTAATTACATGGAGTAGCGTTTAATAAGATTATGTTTTTTTTGGAATTACAAGATGTTGACAGGTGACATAAGAAAGTTTGAATGCGTGCGGTGTGGTAAGGAGCATAACGCAATTTTAATCTATGTGTGACTCACTCACTCTCTTTCCTTCTCTTTCTCTCTCTCTCTCTCTCTCTCTTTCTCTCTCTCTCTCTCTCTCTCTCTCTCTCTCTCTCTCTCTCTCTCTTTCTATCCTCATCCTCTCCTCTTTCTCTCTAGATATCGCGCCATCGTCTCTCTTCTGTTCTATCTACTCTCTCTCTCCGCTTGTATCTTTCTCTCTCTCTCTCTCATCCTCCTCTCTCGCTCCTCCTCTCTCTCCTCTCTCCTCTCTCTCGCTCTCCCTCTCTCTCTCCTCGATCTCGCTCTCCCCTCTCTCTCTCTCTCGCTCTCTCGACTCTCCTCTCTCACCTCTCTCTCACCTCTCTCTCTCTCCTCTCTCTCTCTCCTCTCTCTCTCTCTCTCCCTCCTTCTCCCTCTCTCCTTATCTCTCGCCTCTCTCACTCTCTATCTCTCGTCTCTCTCTCTCTCGCAACTCTTCTCACTCTCTCTCTCTCTCTCTCCTCTCTCTCTTCTCTCTCTCCTCTCTCTCCTCTCTCTCCCTCTCCCGTCTTACCTCTCTCCCCCACTCCTCCTCTCCTCTCTCTCTCACTCTCTCTCTCTCCGCTCTCTCCTCCTACATCTCTCTCCTCCCTCTCTCTCCTCTCGTCTCAAGCTCGTCCCTCTCATCTCTCTCTCCTCTCTCTACTTCTCCTCTACCTCTCTCCCTCTCTTTCCCTGTCTCTCTCCTCCTCTCTCTCCTCTCCTTCCTCTCGCTTCTTTCCTCTCTCTCTCTCTCTCCTCGCCCCTCTTCTCCTCTGCTCTCCCTCCGCTCCCCTCTCTCTCTCCGCTCGCTCCCCCTCTCTCTCTCTCTCTCTCTTCTCCTCTCCTCTCCTCGCTCTCTCTACTTGCTCTCTAATAACTCACTCTCTCTCTCTTCTCTCGAGGGCTCTCCCGTCTCTCTCCTTCCTCCCTCCTCCCTCCTCCCTCTCGCCCACTACTCACTCCCTCTTCTATCTCTCTCTCTCTCTCACTCCTCTCTCTTCTTCTCTCTCTCTCTTCCCTCTCTCGCTCTCTCTTTTATCTCGCTTCCCATTGTCTCTCTCTCTCCCTCTCCCCTCCCTCTCTCTCTCTCTCTCTCTTCTCGCGGCGCTCTCCACATCCCTTAAAACCTTTCCCCTCTCCTCACTTCTCGCGCTCCCTCCTCTCTACCCTCTCTCTTACTCCGCTCTCTCTCTCTCTACTCTCTCCTCTCAATCTCTCTCCCGGTCTACGCTCGCGCAGCTCCTCTAGACATTCTCTCCCTAGCGCCTACTCTCTCACTCTCTCTCCTCTCTCATCGCTCTCTCTCTCTGCTCTCTACACTCTCGCTCTCTACCGGTCGAGCTCAGCTCTCATCTCGATCTCTCTCTCTCTCTCTCTCTCTCCTCTCCTCGTCATCTCCTAGCTCGCTCCTCTCTCTCTCTCTCTCTTCTCTCTCTCTACCTCGCCATCTCTTCCTCAGCCCTCCTCTCCTCTATCTCTCTCTCTCTCTCCCCTCTCTCTCTCCTCTCTCTTCCTCCCTCTCCTCTCTTCTCTCCTCCCTGTCCTCTCTATCTCTCCACTCCTCTCTCTCCTCCTCTCTTCTCTCTCTCTCTCTTCTCTCTCTCTTCTACCCTCTCCCGCTCCCTCTCCTCTCTCTCCTCTCCTCTCTCTCTCTCCGCTCACTCTCTCTTACCTGTGCTCACTCGCGTTTATCCTCTCCGCTCTCTCTTCGTCCCTCAGCCTCTCTCCCTCCTCTACTCTCCTCTCCTCTCTCTCCTCCGCTCCTCCTCCTCTCTCTCTCTCTCTATTTCCTCCTCTCCTCTCTCACCGTCTCCTCCTCATCTCTCTCCCGCCTCCCTCTTCTACTCTCTTCATCCTCTCCCCCCCTCTCCTCATCTCTCTCTCTCGTCTCCTCCTCCTCTCTCTCTCTCTCTCTCTCTCTCTCATTACTCTCCGTCTCTCTCATCTCGCAACACTCTCTCCTTCCCTTCGCACTCTCCTCTCTCTCCCTCCTCTCTCTCTCTACTCTTCGCGCCCTCTCTCTCTCTCTCCTCTCTCTCCGCTCATCTCTCTCTCTCCATCCTCTCCCTCTCTCCTCTCGCTCCTCTCTCTCACCTCGCGCCTCTCCCATCCTCAACTTCCTCCACTCCCTCTCCTCTCTCTCTCCTCCGCTTCTCTCTCTCGCTTCTCGTCCTCCTCTCTCTTCGCCCCTCCTCCCTCTCGCCTGCATCGCGCTCTCTCTCCTCTCTCCTCATCTCTCGCTGCTCTCTCTCTCTCCTGATTTTTTATTTATTTACGTAGAGGGTATCTGCGAATGATATCACTTCACGGTAATAATGAAATATTAAAGTAAAAACCTTTTATGAGCACAAAACTTTTTTTTCTTTTCTTTAAAGGATTATCCACCTATCAAGAAAAAAATCAAGCATTATATAAAAAAAAAGATCTATAGGTAGAGTATTATGCAAGCCTATGTATCAAGCAAATATAGGTCTACCTATGAATTTATCTCTATTGACTATGACGTATTTTCTATTTTTTTCCTTCTTGGCATAGTTATAGGCGACATGTCACCTTCTTTTTTATGTCTGTCTGTTTGTCTCGCTCTCTTTCTCGATTTTTTTTTATTTCTATCTCTTTCTTCCTTTCTCTCTCTCTCTCTCTCTCTCTCTCATTTTCTTTGAATATACATACACACACAAATATATATATTATATATATATTATTTATATAATATATATATATAGTATATATATATATAATTAATAATCATATAAATATAATATATATTAAAAATAAAATAAAATATATATATATATATATCTATATAATTTAATATACATATATAATCTCGATATATACCTATATATATATATATATAGCTAATATATATAACTATATATATAATAATATCTATATATGCATGCCTAAAGATGCATATACCCATTATATCTATATGTATAATATATATGCATAAATATTATATTATATATATATATATATATATATATTAATAAATATATATATATATATAGATATATATATATAATATGTTTACATACATTTATATATATTGACATAAATATTAAAAACTAGATATACATAATCTTTATATATATATATATATAATATAATCTATATATATGTAAGTACATAAATCTATATATATATATCATATATAATATATATATAAATATATATATATAATATATATATAGATATATATATATATATTCCATAAATATAGATATAGATATATATATACATAAATAAATATATAACTATATATATATATCATAGATTATATATTATATAACAATATATAGATTATAGATTATGTACCTAAATAATATAATACTATATATAAAGATATATATATATATCTATATATATATATATATATGAACATAAATACATAAATTAAAGATTCTCATATATATATCTATATATAATAATATATCATATAATCTATATCTATACCTATAAATATATGCATGCATCCCTACTGCATCTACATATATATATAATGTAAATATATAAGCATCTATATCTATATATCTATATTATATATATATATATTATATATGTCTATATATATATATCTATATATAATAATATATAGCTATATATAGTAACATAAAAATATAGATATATACATCAATAAATAAATAAAATATCTACATAAATATAACTATATATATATATCAATATATATCAATATATATATATAATATATATATAAAATATGTATGTACCTACAAATATATAATCTAGATATATATCTAATTATCTAAAAATATATATATATATCTATTATAGTAAATATATAGATATATATATATATCTAAATAAATATAATATATATATATATATAACAATATTAATATATATACATAATAGATAAATAAATAAATATATAATAGAGAATATATATCATATATATATATTATAAATCGACTATATCTATATATGTATTTACCTAAATAATATATAGCCATATAAATATATATATATATATCTCTATTATCTAACATAAATAAATAAATGACTATATACTACTAATACTAAAATCAATATAACTATTAAATATATAAAATATATGTTTGTGTGGTGAGTGTGTGTGTGTGGTGTGTGTGTGCTGTGTGAGTGAGTTAGTGAGTGTAGTGTGTGTGTGTGGTGTGATGTGTGGGGGTGTGTAGACCTATCTCCGCATATCTATAACACACATCCAACTCTAATCTCAACTACTAAAAAACACTCTATCACTCTATCTCTAAATCTATCACACCAATCAAACACCCTAACATACTCACTCAAACTAAATATATCACATGATATCTCACTCTCAAATATATCTCTCATCTCTCTATATACATTATCTCACACTCCGTCAAACTCTCTAACACAATACATCTCACACTACACTCACAGTCTCTCTATCCTAACAATCTACTCTATATCACACCCCCTCTCTCACTGCACTCTACATCTATCTATCTCTAAATCGACACACAATATACTATACGCCTACCATAACACCTCTCTAACCACTCTCACAATCACTCACGACCTACCACACTCTTTCCACACAAACTCCCCTCTCCTTCACTCACTCTCTCAGCTCACCCATACACTCACTCACTAACTCACATCTATCTAGTCTCTCATCCCCCCACTCTCTACTGACACACACACACACTCACACAATCACACCAACTCTCAGTGTAGAATCACAGACACTCAGACACACTCATAACACACACACTCTCACACTCAAACTCCTCACACACACTCACAGACACTCTCTCACATTACTCTAATCTCCCCCCTCTCTCTCTCTCTCTCTCACTCACTCAATCTCACTCACATCCCTGACACGCTCTGCCTAATCTCGCCTCAAAGTATCTCGCACAAGATATCTTATTATCATACATAACTATCTGTCTCTATATTATGTCCCATATTATATATATCTATAATATCTATATATCATATCTCTATACCTAATAATATATATATATATCAAATACTCATATATACTATCATATCCCACCAACCATCCATATCTAAAAAATATATACTATCAATATAAATTATATATAAATATACTGTATATCTATATGTATAATATATTACATCTATATATAAAACATAACTCTCCACTCCCATCATATCCCTACAATCATCTAACACCTCTAAAAGTCTCATATATCTATATATAAATCATAATATATTCTCCTAAACTCAATCTCTAATACATCAACAAATCTATCCCACCCCAACCAGTATCTCTGCCCTCAATCACTCAATACTATCATAGTCCCATATCATATATCCATCAATCATACATCACTAACTCTCTCAAACTCTCACACCCACTAACACTAACTCTCTACAACTACACTATCTATATAACACTCACTCTCTGCATCACTACCTCCATAAAACTATCACACAATATACAATCTATCATCTAACTCACACTACACTTCCTCCTCTTATCACACTCACATACCAAACTCTCTCTCACATCACTCTCATATCTCTCTACATCTATCCCATCTATCCATCTATTCTCCATAACAACTCTACTCTCTCTCACTCTCTCTACTGTATTAACAAGACAAATATAAATATCAAACACTGCTCAAAAAAACTAAGTACATCCACTACTCACTAATCCATCACGCTCCCTCCCATCCTCACTCTCTCACACACTCTTCTCTATACTATATCTATCACTCTCACACACTCACACTCTATCTACACTAATCTCCAGACCAACTCTCTCACTCTCACTCTCACTCTCTTGCTCTCTCTCGATTTCTCATGCTCTCTAGCTCTCTCTTGCTCTCTCGCTCTCTCTCCACACACTTGCTCCACCACTCTCCCTCCCACTACTCACAACACCTATCCACACTCACTCTCTCTCCCACTACTCTTCACTCTCTACACACACACTCTCACCTCACACATCTCTCCCACACATAACACACACTACTCCACACACTCTCACAACACACACTCTACTCACATCTCACCACTACACACTCAACCCCCTCAACACTACACCACAACAAAAACACCCCACACATCTCACAAAACCACCAACACCCACTCACCACCACAACATACCACCCCTCACCACCACACCCCACCACACACACACACACACCCACAAACACACACACCCACACCCACACACCCACACCACCACACACCCACACCCTCACACCCACAAAACACACACAACACACACACCACACCACACACCCCCACACCACAACACACACACACACACACCCCACACAAACACACAACACACACAACCACACCACACCCCAACACACCACCAACACCACACACCCCACCAACACACCCCACACACACACACACCCCACACACACACCACACACCCCCCACCCCAAACACCCACCCACACACACCACCACACACACACCACCACACACACACCACCACACACAACACACACAACCACCACACCACACACACCCCCACACAACACACACACACACACACACACACACAACACACACACACAACACACACACACCCACCACCCCAAAATCACCCCACCCACCCCCCCACACACACACCCACCAACCCACCCACCAACACCCACACACACAAAACACACCCCACCCCACACACCACACACACACCACACACACACACACACACACAAAACACCACACACACAAAACACACCACACCCACACACACACACACACACAACACACACCCCACACCCCACACACACACACACCCACAACACACACACCACAACCACAAACTCACACACACCACACACACACACAACAACCACACACACTCACACAAACACCAACACACCACCCACCACACCACCCACAAAACACACCCACACACACACACAAAACACACACCACACCACACCCCCACCACACCACACCCACACCCACATCACACACCCACACCACACCACACTACACCCCCACCCACCCCCCCACACACACTCACCCCACACACACACCACACACACACAACCACACACCCACACACACACACACACACCAACACACCCACACCCACACACCCACCACACCACACCCCACACACCCCCCCCCCACCCCCACACACCCACACACCCCACCCCCCCACACCCCCACAAACACACCCCCCCCACCCACACACCCACACCCCCCACCCCCCCCCCCCCCCACACACACACACAAAACAAACCCCCCAACCCCCCACACACACACACACACCACAACCACCCCCCCACAACACACACACACAACACAACCCAACACCCACACACACACACCAACACACACCCACAACCCACACACACACCACCACAACACCCCACACACACACACACCACACACAACAAACACACCAACACACACACACAACAACCACACACCACACACCACACACACACACACTACACACACACACACACCACACACCCCCACCCCCCCACCACACACACCACACCAACAACAACCACACACAACCCACACCCCCCACACACACACACCACACACACCCACCACACACACACACCACACACACACAACACACCACAAACTCCACCACCACACACCCACAACACCACCCACATACCCAACCACACAACACACCACCCACACACACCCCACACCCACACACACCCCACCCCACCACCACACAGCACCACCCACCACACACACACACACACACAACACCACCACACCACACACACCCCCACACCACCAAACACCCCACACACACCACACACACACACCACACACCACACCCCCACACACCCCCCACCCCCCACACACACACACACACACACACACACACACAGCCACACACCCCGCCACACACCACACACCCCCACACACACCCCACCCACACACCAACCCACACACACATCAACCTACACACACACACACAACACACACACACACAAACACCACACACACCAACAACAAACGATCACACACACACAATCACACATCTCTCTCCACCCCAGCAACTCACACGTCACACCCCTCAACACACACACCCAACCACCACCACACCACACACTCACTCGCTCGCGCGCGGCGTCGCGCCTGCGTCGGACCCGCTCCCGTCGCTCGCTCGCTCGCGCGCTCGAGAGCTCGCGATCTGCCGCGCGCGTCGCTCTCGCACTCGCGCTCGCTCCGCCTCGAGCGTGCGCGCCGCGCGCGCGCGCTCGCGCGCTCGCTGCGCGCGGCTCGCTCGCGCGCGTCGAGCGCGCGCGCGTCGCTCTCGCGCGCTCGTCGTCGCTCGTCTCGCGCGCCCCTCCCACACAATTCACACGCACAGCACACACCACAACACCACACACACTACTCTCACACACACTCATCTCTCACTTCTCTAACCACCATCCACACACACACACCCACCTCACTCACTCACTCACACTCACATCACTCTCATCACACAGCACATACTCTCAGCACCACTCACACACACTCACACACACACTACACACCACACCTCACTACAACACACACACACGCTCGCTCTCTCGCTCGCTCTCGCCGCGCGCGCTCGCGCTCGCGCTTGCGGCAGCGCGCTCGCGCGCTCGCCTCGTCGCGCGCGCGCTCGCTCCCGCGCACCCACCCTCTCTGACACTCTCACACACACACACACTCTCACTCACCCTCTTCACACTCACTCCCACCCACCTACACACTCACACACACACACACTCTCACACACACACACACCACCACACACTCACACTCCCCACACAACTCTCTCCGCCTACACCACCGCCCGCCTATCCCACTATCATCCATGCCTCTCTATAACACTCTAACTCGTCTCTCTCATCATCACAGACAACTCTACCATCTATCACACTCTCACAACTCTCTCTAACTCACATCACCACTCACTCACACGCTTCCCAATCAACCCAGCCTCAACTCTCTCACCTACTCTCTCCACTCACCACACACCTCACTCTATCAACACACACCACATCACACCCACTACCTATATCTCATCCCCCACCCCCCCCCCCCCTACCCCCACCCCACCCCCTCCCCCACATAACATCACTCACACACTCTCACACTCACACTCACTAATCTACTATCTCAAACACATACTCAAATCTACATACCGCATACTCCCTCAACAAAAACTCACAATCTCTACACACACACTCACCTCTCACACTACACTCTCACCCACCTAACACACTCAAATTCTCTCTCACTCACACACACAAACTCCCATCTACCTATACCACACTCTCTCTCTCACACACTCCACTCTCAATACTCCCACTCACCTACTGATATATATACTACACCCCACTATATATCTATACAAATCTATCTCTAACTCTCTATATCATCTCTCTATAAAATCATCTCATACTCTAACACCCTCTCCACCCACCCCTACATATCCCATCTACTCTCTATAATCTCTATCTCTCACGTACACTCTACTATATCTCACACTCACTCTCAAACCACCCATTCTAACTCACACCCTCTATCGCTCAACACTCTCTCTTCACTTCTCCTATCTCACTCACACACTCTCCTTCTAATATCACAATCACCATCATCTATACCCCGCCCCTACTATCTATATATCTATCACACACTCTACGCACTCTCTATATCCTCTCACACTCTCTCTTTACGTCTCTCTCACACTAACTCTCACTATCTCTCATCACTCTCACTATCTCACACTCTCACAACACTCACACCCACAATACACACACCCTCACACTCAACTTACAATTACAATGTCACTCGTGTATCTCAACAATCATCTCGTATCTATGACTCCCTCTCCACGTTATACACTATCTACCTCTCCCACTCTCACTCACTCATCTCTCATCACATCTCTCCATCACTAACTAACACCTCTACCCACCCAACTCTATAGTATATGTATAACTCTACAAGCTATATCTGATAATCACTCGCACAAATACATATATATAATAATTTATATTTTAGATATTATATCAATATATATATACATATATGATATGAAGACGGTGGGGAGATATATATAACTAAATCATATAGATGTTATATATGTATATATATACTGATATCATAGTGATATTATAAGATATATATAAATACATATAGATATATAAGATAATATTTATAGTATAAGATATATATATGCAGAATATATATGTATATTTAGCGATATATATATATATATAATGTATTAATAATACTAATATAATTATATAATACTATATAATTAAATATATACATGTATATATGATATATCATGTACTATGTGCGTTCATATATATACTACAATACACTTATAGCAGACAGTTTACCTACATACGGAATAGACATATAGTACGGCATGGCATATCATACCTAAATATAAAATAAATCTAGAAATATAGTATCATATATAAACAATATATATAAATCTATTTACACTATATATATCATATATCTACCATATATATCTATAATTATATTTCAAAAACTAACTCAATAATATACTACATATAAAATACTCTATAGTATAGAATGGATATATACTACAACTATTAAACTAAATGATTACAACCACTAACTGTATATTCACTAACTAAAACCATATATAAATATACATAATAACAATAAATATCACTCAATATCTATATATCTTACATCTATTAATACATTTCTAACCGAAAACTCTCTGAATATACTTAACACCATATATATCTCTACCTAGATTATACTACTAACACATCAATAACTCACAACTAACTATCATATTTATATACGACACTAAATCATATACTATCACTCCCTACTATATTATATACTTTCAATATATAATCACTATCACTCAATATATTATTTACTATATATATTATATCATACATTTATCGCTCATTTACTATAATACCGCCAGCACACACCCCACCGACACACACACCACACACACACCACACACATATATATATATATATATATATATATTCCTATACTATATATATATATAATATATATATTACAATTCAATAGTATATATGGTATATATACGTACATCCATATATAGATATCATATATATAGTCATATATGATATATACTATCACTATAGTAATCAATATATAAAATGCATACATATATGTATATATATATAAAATATATCTATACGTATAATATCTATATTAGGATAACAACAACACATCAGGACACACACACATCACACATGACCGTATATACTTATATATATAGTACGTATATAAAGTATATATACTATATATATGGCTTTTATATATAGTATACTATATATAATGTATAACATATATATATAATATAGTAAGGGGGGAGGGGGGGGAGGGGGATATATAATATATTAGAATATATATATATATATAAGCTATAGATAGATAGATAGATAGATAGATAGATAGATAGATAGATAGATAGATAGATAGATAGATGGATAGATAGATAGATAGATAGATACATATAAATGTGAATGTGTGTGTGTGTGTGTGTGTGTGCAAATGCATATGTACAGGATATATATCCGAAATTTGGCTTGTGCACTCTTGCCGCTTAGCGAACATTGAAGGAAGGAGTTTATATACCTTAGACTATTTCTCATATTTTTTATATTTTAGTATGTGTGTGTGTGTATATATATAATCCTGTATATAAAACAATATATATTATCAGTAAGATATATATATATTTATATATATTAAGTTTTTTAGTATATTATATTTATATATATATTTATATATATATAATATATATATATTAATATATATATATATTAAGATACTCGTTATATATATACATGTATGTATATATGTATGTATGTAGTATATATACATGAGTTATATATATATATATATAATGGTAATATATATAGAGA
>NW_028234439.1:2243961-2248961 GCF_977035675.1 Penaeus japonicus
GCGAGTTTTTCCTTTCTTCTTGTGGCAGTGTTTTATTATATATGTATGTATATCTGATGAGGAACTTTCTTTAAAAGTTCGAAACGTCGCGAATCTTTCCTTTTAATTAGTGGCTATGTTTTATTATATATGTATATACGTATATATATATATATATATATATATATATATATACATATATATATATATATATATATATATATCCATACACACCATGACAAAAGAAAAATCCTGTGCCCTATGGATCCCGTCGCACATGCTATTTATAAACAGAGCTGGCAGCCTGACAATGCTTTCATTCAGGCCTCATCAAAGTACGGATCGTGAGCTGGTAGTCAGTGAATCGCCGTGACTGTTCAGTTAAAACTCGAATGTATAGATAGATAAATCTAACATAATAAGTAGAAGATACAATTCAGATAGGATGAGATAAAATAAATACTTATACATGTCGGATGGAGAACGTTACCCTCGTCTACAGTATTTCTCTGATGTGTGTATATATATATATATATATATATATATATATATATATATATATATATATATATATATATATATTGATAATAAGAACTTATTCGTTCTCGTTATCAGCGAAATATACGCAGAAACCCATTTTTTTCCCTTTAATATGTAATAATATAAAGTCCGTTAGTCTAACGTTAACCAAAACTACGGACGTTATCACCTAAGCCAAAGTTAACAAGCTATTTAAACTTGACACATTGAGAGGCATTCTATGGATCTGCACTGTTCTTCAGCTACAAAACATGGCATAACTGAATAATATGATGGGCATTTTTGAACCCCTGTGAGCACGTGTCAAAGATTCTATGGCGTGGATAACAATGCCAGGCATCTCGATAGGAGTTTCATGATGGTTTGGCTTAACCTTATATTAGGTGTTGTTTATATTATGATTTCATCCACAATGGCGGTTAAAATAACGGAGGGGAAACTAACGAATATGTCGAAGGTCATTTTTCTCTATTGTTTTTTCATGTCTTCGGTATTTCCGTGTGTTTTTTCTGTCTTTTTTTTCTCCTTTTTATTCCATTAACTATACTTATTCTCTCTGCAAGCATCTTTTAAATTCACTACAGCAAGAGAAATCAAAGTCGTGGCGGTTAAATCGAACAAAGACTCTCTAAAAAAATAACCTTAAAGTAGATTCTTCCTAATTTTACCGACTATTAAAGTCTATTTACACGAAAACGTATGCGGATTCAATGCATCAGTTATCTTTCCGGGTGTATATAATTCGTAATTATTTACCTCGTGTTAAACTTTTCGTCTTTTTAGTCATTTTTCACGTCTTAGTTCTGGTAGGCGTACAGGGTGTGGGGAGGGTGAGTGGGAGGGGTCGGGAGGGGAGAGAGGGGGAAGGGGGAGGGGGTGCGTGAAGCCACGTGCCAAAATATGGTTTCTATCAAAATAGGTTCTCAGGAAAAATGTCTTTGAAGATAAATCTCTCTTCTATTCTCGCAACACTAAAATTAATGAAACCCACTCCTATACATGTTGCATGTTGATTTATGTGCATACACTTTTCTCCATACCTTTCCTTTTAGACTTAATGTTAGTCATTTCTTGAGTGTGTTTAGATTTGTTCTGGATGTATATTGGAAATTTTTTTTAGTCATTATTATAATTTATTGGTATTATTACGTATGGTTTTGGTTGTGTGTGTGTGTTTGTGTGTGTGTCTTTTTTATATCACCAGAGGAAAAACCATCTATAGAACTTCTTACTTCTTACACATCATCCTTTGTTAACAATCATTAAAATGTTCCATAGATCACTTCCACAAGTCCGTACCAACTCTCAATAACATAAACTATAACCCAGTAACACATCTTCCTCTTAAGACCTTCTTTCCACATTATTCTAGGGTCATCTCCATTCTTCTCCAAGACTTGAAGCTCCTACACCTCCTCATACCTCATACTTGTCTTCCACATATTTCCTAACATCACATAGTATTCAAAGCTGTTTTTTTTTTTTTTTTTTTTTTTTTTTTAACAATATAAGATCTGAAATCAATGGTATTGGATCATTTATCATCAATTGCAGGAACAATACTACGTGGTTCCAATCCCCTTGTTATAGTTGCGTGATCCAGTTACTAGACACTGTCACCCTGTCACCTAAATATATGTCCAAGTATCAGCAATGTGTCCATCTACCGTGCAACAAGATCAACAGGTATTCCCTGCCTCTGGCTTAACCACTTTCACAGATCAAGTAAGAATACCGACGGACTCCTAATTCATAATCCACTTAACAACCATACAATAAGAACAAATGGAACGAATTTAAGAACCATACAATATGAACAACAACCATTATTGAATCCAAGAACCATACAATATGAACAACAACCATTATTGAATCCAAGAACCATACAATATGAACAACAACCATTATTGAATCTAAGAACCATACAACTTCGGATATTATGAACCTACCACCTAAACACCTAGCAAAATTTTACCGCCATTTCCTTTGCAATAGGAATACAAAACAACCCAAAACTAGTAACGCATCCGATCCCCATGGAGCAAAAACACCATAGAGCTGCAGCAACATCCAGAACGAATCTAACAACCAAATAACATGAATAATTAGTTATGAATGTCACCACAATACAACAGAGGAACAACTAGTAATGACTCTAACAGCCATACATGAATAACAAGTAAATAATCTAATAACCATACATGAACAACCAGGAATAAATCTAACAACCATAAAATAACAACCAAAAAACGGATCTAAGAACCCTACAACCTGAACAACAACCATAAAGGAATCTAGCAGGAACAACCCTAACTAAACGAATCTAACTAAACACACAACAGGAACAACAACCACCAGGAAACAAGCCTTTTCCTGGCTCCTGACTCCCAACTACGTAACAAGCCCTTTCCCTCGCTTGCCTAACCTATCTGGCTCGAGCGCTCAATCCCCAAAATTCTGATTGCCTCATTCCCGCACATCACCGCGCCCGTATCAGCCCGCCATCATCATTTGGCACCAATACCCCGACAACACGGCACTCTGACTTGACACCTGCCATGATGGAGCCGCCGTGTCTTATTTACTTATTTCTCTGCCTTCTGCGTGCTCGTCTCTATGAACTGGTTTTGATTTTATAATGGAAATTGCTATTTGATACTTTTCTTCAACTAGTTCAAGTTCAGTTCAGAGAGATTTGCGAAGACGTCGCTATATGCACGACGCTATATTTCTTCAATATAATACAGAGAAAAAGTAGAGAATCGCGATTCTCGAAAGAGAGGGAGAAGGAAGATATTAGATGGCAACTAGCTACCTAAAAAGAAGTATAAGTGGGAGATAAAAAGGTGGGAGGCGTAACCCCATGCTTGTCCTAAAGAATGTACAATATACAATACAATACAGAGAGAAAGTGGAGAATCGGATTTCTCGAAAAGAGAAGACGAGGGAAGATAACATATGGCAGTTAGCTACCTAAAAGGAAGTATAAGTGGAAGATTAAAAAGATGGGGGGCGTAACCCCTTGCTGGTTAAGGAATGTACAATAAGGTATTTTATGTACAATAAGGTGTCTTATATTTATATAATATTACTGAAGACTTCCAGAGGCGGATTCTTCGCTGGCCGTTTGAGATTGATCTCATTATGCAATACTCATTCATAACATGAAATAAGTTATAAGAATAGGTATAAATTAGTTGTGACCGAGTTTAAAAAATGACAAACTTGCCTTCTGTTTATGCACAACGTACAACATAATAAACACACCTGGAAGTTTGTATACTCTGTTGAACCATTTCAGACTGCACTGTCCCGGCTGGTCGTATTATTTTCATGCTTGATTTATCATGCAGCTTTGTAATTCATACTGTGGATGCGTGATATGACCCGGAGGCAGTTAACTGGCTTATTGGATGATTACAGGTTATATTTTCACTGCAAACAAATGTATGTATATATACGTTATTTACATATACATACGCTACATATAAAGGAATTATTTGACGATAAACTCGCCATGTTATCATTGCTTCGATCGAAAGCTTCCGAACTTCCTATGTTCCGGCAGTGAAACCCAGCACCGGTCCATTCTATAAATTTAAACCTAGCCCGAGAAACAACACCCGGGTTTCTCCTGTGGTTTACATCTCAAAACGAAAACATTTCCCTGTCAGTATGTTTGGCACCAACTCGCACAAGCGAAACACCTGCGTTGGTCATAGCGAGAGAGAGAGAAAGAAAACACTAAATCTTCTAACTTACACGAGGCTAGTCTTGAAAGGGAGACGGAGTTTCAACCAATTCTTAATTAGCGAAAAAAAAGAGAGAGTAAATTCTTTTTATTTCACTAGATTACTACTCGTTTTATCAATAGTACAAAGTAGAGCATTCTAGTTGTTTCCCCTGAGGGTTATCTTTCACGTTGCGTTTAATCTTTTGCAATTTGCAATGCATCTTTCCTTTCCAATCTGTGTCAAGAGCAGTTATGGTGATTAGTGGTATAATGTGCAGGAATGATTATAAATGATAATGAAAGATATATATATATATATATATATATATATATATATATATATATATATACATATGTATATATATGTATATATACATATATATACATATGTATATATATACATATACTTATGTACATATATATGTATATATATATGTATGTATATAAGTATATGTATCTGTGTATATATATATATATATATATATATTTATATATATATAATATATATATATATTTGTGTGTGTGTATGTATGTGTGTGTATGTATATATAAGTATATGTATATATATATATATATATATACATATATATATATATATATATATACATATATATACATACATATACAAATATATACATATACATATATGCACACACACATATGTGATATATATATATATATATATATATATATATATATATATATATATATATATATATATATATGTATTAATATATGTGTGTGTGTG
>NW_028234439.1:2261461-2278961 GCF_977035675.1 Penaeus japonicus
TTGGATCACCGTGTTATTTTATTGTGCTTTAAGTAATGAGTTAGTGATGATGACAATCCCAGTCATAATTACTATGATTGCTGTAATATTAAGCAAAATGGGTTTCACCTAACACCCAAAGCGTAGATGGCACCACTTTCTTCTAGCACCAGCAGGAGAGAGAGCCTTGAATGGCACCCGTCCATGGTCTCTAGCAAGCACTATCTTCATAGAGCAATGGCACATAGCCAATCTCTTAATCTCAAGTACCACCAATGAAGGATGTACAAGCAGAACAAGAAGAGGAAGGTGACTCAAACCATACCCAGTGTCTAAAATGTGCTCCTGTGCCAATAGGGATGCCTTTTACTGTGGCACTCAGTCATAAGCACAAGTTTCCTTCCTCTTCCCAACCTCTTCATGTTATCTTCATTTTGGATGGTTATATGTTTTGTATTCATTCATGACAGCACACTAATACGAAAAAGTAAAGTTGCCTTTTGTCCTCGCATAAAACAGCAATACTTCTATCACACTGAGTCTAAAGAAAATAATCAGTTAATATGGACCCTATACTACAATCTTAGTCAACTGCAGCATTGATAGAGACTGTAGTTTTACAAATATAAGTTTCTCAATACAATAAAACACAAAAATTAAAACACAAAAATGGGTCTAGTTTTACAATGAGTGACAGAAAGAGAGTGGGAAGATTCAAGATATGTTAAGTGATGCTGCCTCACTCTAAAATAAAACCCGTCCTGGAGACTGGGCAAGCGAATCTATCCCCCGTCCGCTATGGGTTAATTGTGTAATACCGTAAATGCATTTACAAAACTTGCATGTTTAGATAGATAGTATTATAATTGATAGATTTTTATATATATTTTGTGCTTCATATAACCTACAGCAAGGCAAATAATTATGTTTCTAATAACAGTAGTTATACTGTTATTATTATTATTTTTTTTGTGTGTGTGTATGTGTGTGAGTGTGCACGTGTGTGAGTGTGAGTGTGTACATGCACATACATGCCTGTGTCTGCCTGCCTGTCTGCTTTTGTTTGCGTGTGTGTTTGTTTAACAACAACGATGTTTTGTTAAAAATCAACTCGTGTTCTTCTTCTTTTTCCTCTTCTTTCTTCAACCTCCTCTTCCTCTTCTTTCTTCAACCTCCTCTTCCTCTTCTTCATTGTCTTGTGTTCCTCTTCTTCATCTTGTCCACCTTCTTCTTCTTCTTCTTCTTTTATATCTTCTTCATCTTCTTTTTCTTCTTCCTCATCATCTTCTTCATCTTCTTCTGGTCTTCTTCTTCCTCCTCCTCTTCATCTTTTACTTCATTTTGTCTCTTTTTCTTCTTCTCCTTCACCTTCTCCTTTTTTTTTCCTCTTCTTCCTCAACATCTTCTTCATCATATCTTCCTCTCCTCTGCCCTGTCTTCATCTTTTTCATATCTTCTTTTTTCCTCTTCTTCCTCATCCCCTTCTTCTTCATCTTCTTTGTCTTCCTCATTTTCTTCTTTGTCTTGTCTTCTCTTTCTCCTTCTTCCCCTTCTTCCTCCTCTCCTCCTCCTTCCTCTTCTTCTTCTTTTTCTTCTTCTTCTTCTTCTTCTTCTTCTTCTTCTTCTTCTTCTTCTTCTTCTTCTCCTCCTCCTCCTCCTCCTCTTCTTCCTCCTTCTCCTCTTATCTCTTCCTCTTCTTCTTCTTCTCCTTCCTTCTCCTTCTTCCTTCTCCTTCTTTCTCCTTCTCTTCTTTCTCCTTCTCCTTCTCCTCCCTTCTCCTCTCCTCCTCCTCCTCTCCTCCTCTCCTTCTTCCTCTTCTCCTCTCTCTCCTTTTCCTTCCTTCCTCCTCCTTCCTTCCTTCCTCTCCTTCTTTCCTTTCCTTCTCCTCCTTCTTCTCCTCCTTCTTCTCCTCCTTCTTCTCCTCCTTCTTCTCCTCCTTCTTCTCCTCCTTCTTCTCCTTCTCCTTCTTCTCCTTCTTCTCCTTCTCCTTCTCCTCCTTCTCCTCCTTCTCCTCCTTCTCCTCCTTCTCCTCCTTCTCCTTCTTCTTCTTCTTCTTCTTCTTCTTCTCCTCCTCCTCCTCCTCCTCCTCCTCCTCCTCCTCCTCCTCCTCCTCCTCCTCCTCCTCCTCCTCCTCCTCCTCCTTCTTCCCCTCCTTCTCCTATTTCTCCTCCTTCTCCTCCTTCTTCCTCCTTTATTTCTTTCTTTCTGTCTTTCCTGCATTTACATGTCTTGTTCCTTTTCTATGTCATCTGCATTTCCTGTCAAACATTCAGGGCAAAGATACTAATATGTATCTTTATTTATTTTTTTTACTTCCATCCACAGAATCCACTGAAAATAACAAACCGGCAGTATGGACGAGAGAGACAAGACCATCCTCGGCCGGAACCTGGAGTATATAGCAAAAGCACTGGCATCATCAGGCAAGGCACGAGATGTGGTCTACGAACTCAGGGAATGCCAGGTCTTATCGGCAGAAGATGCGGATAAGTTATTGGTTAGTATGGAAGTAATTAATTTCAAGTTTCCTGTACATGTAATGCGTATGACTTTTCTGTAGTTTTCAGGTTGTATGACCATATTTAAGGCTGATAACTGTGACGTAATCAGACGTTGCTGTCGTCTGGGGTGGTTGATACATACAGCATCTGCTATTGGGAGTCTTGAGTTACATGTTAAGATTCCCAAACACGTGCATCTTGTCATAAATAATTCAAAACGGTTGTTTTCCTGCGCACCATGATTGCAAGATTTCTTAATGGTGTTGTCAGGGGTTAGGGCCATGAAAAGTATTATATAGGTAATCAAGGAATATTTTCGGAATTTACTTTAATAATTTACTTATTTATTTTACTGTGTGTGTGTAGCTATATTCTATACATTACATGATCTGTATGTATATTTCAATGTAGTTATTACTGTTACATTAGAGTAAACCCGATACAGAAATACAACTCGACAACTTGGTAAGGTAAAACCCCTTTAATTTCCCACAGGGCCTGGAGTCGACTCAAACCAACATGGTCAGACACTTGGTAGTCCTCCTTATAAAAGGCAAAGAGAAGACACTGCAGGTCTTTCTGAAGGTGTTGATGCAGTTTAACTTGTCAGAAATGGTCAAGCAAATAGACAGAGAATATTACCAGCAACATGAAGGAACTATCAGGTGTGTTTTTTAAAATATATTATGTTCCAGGAAAAAATATATATTTCTATATATTTTTGTGTGTAAATCTTTTTATATAGAATGTATTGTTGTAGATATGTATTTAATTTTCTAAATGCAAAAGTTGTTATATATGCATATATATATATATACACACACATATATATATATATATATATATATATATATATATATATATATATATATATATATATATATATATATATCTATATATGTTTTTATGTATACATATTTATATAATCAAAAATTTAAAGAGGCCAAATGTATTTTTCTCTTTTTTGAGAAAGAAGAAACATTAAACTTTCATCTATACTTACTTACTTGCTTTTAAAACCCCTAGGGGAAGCAGTGACGAGTTCAAGAACCTCCAGCGCCTCCCCCACTTCCCCAGCGGTGGTGCCGAAGCCTTGCCCTTCCTTCGTCGCCCGAGGCAAGAACGCCCTCCCTCAAGACCTGGCTCTGTTGGCTATGACAGCTGCGAGGAGAACAATAACCCTGATGAGCCTCTGAGAATAGTTGTAACCGAGAGCAGGGAGGTTGGCGGAGCCCATCTAGATGAGTCAGAGGTTAGTAAACTTCATATATCAAACTGTAGACTGATACTGATCTTGATACTTTCCTGTCAAATATATCAATACAACTTAAATTTTGCCATTTAGATCAATGTTATGTAGTATACTGATTATTCCTTCAAAGTAGGTAATATTACTATATAAATCATTCACTGGTAATTAGGCATCCAAGCTTGATGAAGGTGTCCTTTCTTCATTGCTTTACTCTCGTCTATTATGAATCATCAGCCAAACCCAAAAATAAGATAGACAGATAGTTAGAAATATATAATATAGACTTGAATTTATTTTGCCTGTTAATGTACATGTGCAATTTATATTTATCATGTAATCTACTATCCCCTTAAAACATGTCATGGTGATGTTTCCACATATCATCAATGGGGATATTCCCTTCCTAATGAGTGAAAACCTCAAAATCACTTAGTACCAAGGTGCTACGTATGCAGATGCACATTGCCATTAATAAAAATGACTTACTTTCTTTGCAGTTATACAGGAACCTGAGCAAACCTCGGGGATTGGTTTTCCTTGCAAATTTCAAAGACTTCCGTGATAACTCGCATCCCTGTCGCAGAGGATCAGAAATAGACGTGAAAAATCTTTCGCTTCTCTTCACGCAAATGGGTTACAAGATACCAAAACAACATATCAATATGACAAAATATGTAAGTTATTAACGTTGTTGTTTTTTATATTTTGTGGTGCATGCTTTTTTGCTTTCTAGTTGTGCCTTTCAAATTACGCACACAGTGTTGGTTATTAATTGGATATTTTTATTTAATTTTGAGTAAGTTTTCTTATTGCATGTAGATTCCACATAAGGGGTTAGCATTAACTTAGATCAACATAGACATGTTATAATCCAAGAATCACTTTTTATTATTCTCTTTCATAGGTTGTAAAAGGATTTATGGAAGAAAATAAATCCCTTTAACTTGAAATTATTGTAATATATGTTGCATGCTATTTAACCCACACAGGACGGGTGGTACAGCATGTGTACCGCGCATTCAAAAGCCCAGTTGCCGGGCGGCACAGTATTGTGCCAGCCATTCAATTGATTTAGGCCTAATAATTCGAACGCCCCGGCATTTGGACATTCTAGGCTAGAATTCCCCCGTCGGGAATGGGTTAAGACACCACTGTAATGCTATTTTACGGTTATTGAAAATCTTACCCAAATGTTAACTGTGTAGCAGACTATCTTTATATCATGCTTATCCATATACCTTCCCCTTTATCATTTCAGGAGACAATCAAAGCTCTACGTGAATTTAGGTCTAACGAGGAATTAGCCTCCGTCGACTCTTGCATCGTAATCGTAATGAGTCACGGCAGAGATGAGAAGTCCTTTTACACTTCGGACAACCAGTTTTTAAGTGTGAATGAAGTGGTGGAGAGATTTAGCAACCGGGAGTGTCCTGCTTTGAAGGGCAAACCCAAGATCTTCATTTTCCAGTATTGTAGGTATGTTTTCATGACATTAACTGCTTTTTTTTTATAACGGTAACACAAGAGATGTAAGTATGTCTGATGTGTTGCGAAGTTATTCAGTCTCATTTTACTTGTCTCCACATTTGTCACGATGTACAACCTCTGTTAGATATGTACACCCAGTACAGATTCTTGTTCATTGTTAGTTTCCTTTTTTTTTTTCTTTTTTTTTTATTATTATCTATATTAGACTCTTTAGGGTATTATTAAAGGTGAATGTTTTAATACATGATTTTTAAGAATACAGTTTACACTAGTGGAGATGTAGTTCCTTGATTTTTTTTTATCAGATATATGTCTATATTTATTTTAAAACTTTTATTTATTATATATATTTATATTAATTTTAAATTCTATATAATTATATACTTTTTCTTTTTTAATTCAGGTATTATATTACAATTTGATTTTTTTTTTTTTTTTTTTTTTTATTATTGAGGCAGAGATGCAGTTGACAGATGATGAGGATAATTAATTGAAATACAACATTGTTTTTTGGATGTTGCCAGCAGCCAATTTATTACCATTTTTTTAGTGCATCTCTGGCTCTTAAAAAAACTAATAGATAAAGATTAAAAAAAAAAAGTATAGTTATAGTTGCCCAGCAAAGTACAAAGGTATTGATTCTCAGCAACACTTTAGAATTAAGAGAGGTGTATAGCTGTACAGATCAAAGGAATAGTACTTTTGAATTGTTAATCTATGAGCAAAGTTGTTCCTGCAAGATCGATAATCAGGCCTGATTCCTGAACTAAAAAGGCTGAAAAAATGGATGCTAAATAGTCCTCTGCTTCTTAGTTCTCCCCCAAGCACTGTTGATGTGCGAACGACTAGTTTCGACTCCCGCATCCAAAACCCGCTGGAAAGTATTTTCTTTACGAAACTGGTGGTTCACACATCACCAGCATGGAGTGGGGAATTTGGAAGTGAAGGGGACTGTACATATATCTTTTTATTTTTATTTTTTTTATTGATGTGTTTTAGTCCTGTTTCCAATAGGGGTGGAACACCAGACGTAGGGGTGGCAGCAGGTCCACAGCTGGTGTCAAATGTACGACGTCAAGGATTAGAAACAGATGCTTCATTTACCAGTGAAGCAATAGTCGAGAAGGATCCAACTTACACCGACATGTATATTGCATATTCAACAGTTGAAGGTATGAGATATATATGAATGTTTGTTCTACATTATTTGTGTTATTTTGTGTATGTTATGAATTGTTTGAACTTTACTAATACTATCATTTTTAAATTAATTTATCATCATTATTATTATTTATTAATATTATCATGAGCAATTATTAAATATCCAAACCATGCAGACACAAGCACATGCCTATTCACATGTTTTTTTTTATTCCCTCCCTCTCCCATCTGTAAAGGATTTGTATCCTTCCGACACCCGGAAAGAGGGTCATGGCTCATGGAAGCACTATGCCAGGTCTTCATGAAACATGCACATAAACTGGAGCTGGAGTCTCTGATGAAGATGGTGAGTCAAGAGTTCTGTGGAGTGGGGCATTTGAACTTGTAATCCTTTCTGTCACCTTATCTAAGAAAGGGAGAGTATTATTTATAAGAGATGAGCACCTTTCAAACTTAGCTTTATGAAAGAAAAAAAAAATCTTGATCTGTTTATAAAGAGTGCCTTTAAAATTTGACTTTGAAGAGTGAAGAGCTTTGTTTTTTATGGGTTGAGTGCCTTTAAATCTTTTAAAAGCTTTAACTTACTGATACTTGGAACAGCTTTGAACAATCAGTATGTTATTTTGCTTGGAGATATTCTGCAAATATATTTTGATGTGAAATCTTCCCCGACTCTTACATTATCTAAACTTAATGACTTAATTAAAAGATATATTGGAAACTGGGCCTAGAATACTTAACGATTTTGTTTGTGCATCTAGGTATCGAGGCGCGTTCGTCAGAATTACTCAGACGACGGGAGCAAGCAGGTCTGTGAATTTGTCCAGAGAGCCTTCGACCGACACTTCTACTTCAACCCACAGCGACCAGATAATGTGTACGTAAAATCTTGATTATCTGTTTTGAGAGTGACATTAGAATGCCTTGTGACTTTACTAATAAAATGTATTATGGGTTTGTGTTCTTTCTTTCTCTCAAAAATTTATCTTATCTAATTATTTGTGATTATTAACACTTGTATTATAGTTTATATGTGTTGCTGCTTTTTTTTTTCTATTCTTTTCTTTTGCCTGTTTATGCCATGTCTTTTGAAAAGTTGTTTTTTGTGAATGTAATAACAAAAATGAGAGTGAGAATGATTTTTATCAGTGTTCCTGAGGTGACTGTGGTATATATGCAAATATAAGGGCCAAGACAATGCTATAACCATCAGTTAGATTCTGTTCATATAAGCATAAGTTTAAAATACATTTTAATTAACATGCTACAAACAGTGCTTTCAGGTAGAAAACTAAATAATTATTTTTACTTGGTTTTATTGATTTGTTATTATTAGAGCTGATGAATTTAAGCATGACTGCAATGAATATATTTCCTATAAATACAATATTTCAAATTAAAAACGTTCTTTATATAAATTTGCTTAATTGATTAGAATGAAGTCTTTACTCAGTTAAATTATATATTTTTTGTAATTACTTCAACTAGATAATTTAATTTGCTCATAGGATCATCTTTCTTCTTACCAGTTGCCATGCTCTTCTTCATTTTAGTTATTTTCATTCAAGAAAAAGAGAAAAAATAACTCTTAAAACAAAGTTGATAACCCACAATGTTTCAGGGAAAAGAAAATGGGTATTTTCTTTTTAACATAAGTATATCCCTCATTTAGATGTAAAGCATTGGGGTCTATTGGAATATCTATAATTTTTTAAAATTACAGTTTATGCCTGCTGAACATAAAATGTCACTCTCCGACTTTTTTTTTCTTTCTTTTCAAAACTGATCATCATTTGATCATGTGCCTGGGAAAGCAGAAGCAGCCAATTAAATGTGATTGACATAGTATCAATCTAAAGAGGCAAAATGTTCTATGTTAGGAAACTATCACAATTTTTTTTTTTTTGTGTTAAATAACATCACTGTCAGACATACAAAGTTACAGAACCAGGAACCAACCCTATTGGGAACAGGTGTTGTTATCCCTTACACAAGTTTTGACCAATGTAATCTTAAAACATCAAGTCTCTCCTGTCATCTACCAAAGATCACTGGTAAAAACTCAGGTTCCTCCTTCTTGTATTCTGTACCATCATACTACACACATCCGCATTAGGAACCTCCCATGATCCTGCCAGGTTCTGACTGGATACCACGTGGACAGCAATTTGAACATGCCTGTAGATGGTGCATGATGATGGGTAATGCCGTACGAGCTCTAGTTAATCATTAGTACTAACTAGGGATACATTTAGGAGGAAGAACAACAAGATGAATTAAAACAGTTAAAAAGCTGTCCATGAGTATAAACATTTCATTTTTTTTAAACTACTCCATGATGTTTCACTAGAATGCTCATTTATTACCTTAATTCTGTGATATACAAGACAACGAAAACTAGGAACCAGGGGCAGGAAACCACCGTAAGGAATGGATGTTGTGGGATGGATGGGTCAAGGGGCCAACGACTCTTCCTGCCAAGAGGCCCAGATTACTGTCTGTCTGCCTATGCAAGGCGTCGATCTATGAAATATATAGCAAAATATCACAGCAAAAACACGGCTATAAATGAAGATTGGACTTAATGTATATTCACTGAGTCAATGTCTTATGAGATGGGTTATCATAATTAAGCTTGAGAAATGCCTTGTTTCTTGTTTGTAACAATGTACAGTGTCATAAGTTGATTTGCAGCTGTGGTATTTCTTTGGCAGTGATTTTAACACTGGCAGGTAGTATGTCTGTGTTGTAAATAATGTTATTTGAGTAAGGTAGGTAAGTTGTTCAAATTAGAATAAGTTCATATGCTCTGTCATAACCTACTTTTCTCTTTTAATGCTGACTCGGAAGACTGCTTTTCAATTGAAGGTGATGTGCTGTTTTGTCATTTGAATGGAAATGCTTAATTGCAAGTATGTATGCAACTGATAGAAATATCTTTGAAATATGTGATATTAGAACATGAGGATGCCTATCACCCTGGACCAACAACAGTACCAGTAGAGGTAAGACTGTTCCTAAATAAATTGTTTTTCAGCATGAGTGTATGCATATTAAATATTTTCCTACTTTGAAATTCAAACTTTAGTAAAGTTTGTGTACTGCAGCTAAAAAAAAGGAACACGTTTAATTTTGTCATTCCTTCACAGAAACACCTTGAGCATGCAGCAATTATCGGATGTCCTCTCAGATACTATGGGAGCCGCCTCACTAAAGCCTTGCTCCATGAAACCAGCGGCTTTATCCAGGGGAAGCACACCCGAACCACCGTTCTTAAACCCGCACGAGCTCAATAGGATCAGACAGCGCAACTGGAGCGGTGCAAGTAACGGCTCTGACAGGAGCGTCGACGAGATGGAACCCTACCCATGGAGCCACGAGAGAGTGCTGCTTCATCCAAGGATCCGCCGGCTCAGCGGAAACAGGCGCCGCAGCCTACCTCCAGATCCAAAGGACATCACGCCGAGCCAGTTACTCTTCCATGAAGCCTGGAACCGATCCTTCAGCGAGCAAGCTCAGGGATCGAGGGGAACGACACCTGATCCCTCAGAATCCCAAGAAAATATATTTACCGAGTGAGTAAACAAAGTCCCTCTCCTAGCTATCCAATTATTTTACATTCATAATTAGTATTGTGCCTACATTGCAACAATAATTTTCAGAATGGTAGTTTCTTGCATTTTTACTGCAAGGATTCATAATTGATGATCTAATGAATTCTTTCTTACTAGATTGTATATTATTTATCATATTAAGATAGTCTTCATTATAAAATAATGATAATAATAATAATGAAAAAAAATACAACTAGTAAAAGATTCATATCACAAAAAATGCTTCGGGTAATGGTGATAGCAGATTAAAAGATAAAAACAACAACAAAAATAGAGAGTTTTAGAACCAGCTAACATTATAACTTAAAATGATTGCTAAATGTACTTTGAAATTATCATCTTCTGTATAACCTTTATGGCAAAGTAAATAACAACTCATTTTGCCTTTTGTAGGGATCAGGAAATCATGGCAGTACCTGAATGTCCCCCATTTATCACCGAGTCCCCTCACTTCGATACGGTTGATTGCCCAAGAGAAAACCCAGATCTAAACGACAGCCAGAATGGGGATGCTGAAGTTGCAATGAACCAGGACGATGAAGCCGGCTCTCTCTTGCACACAAGTAAATCATGTGATGCTGTAATTGAGAAAAGCCAGTTACAAGAAGAAAATGAAGAGGGCTTCGTGTGCGAGTCTCGCCACTCTATTAAAAGGCAGCTGTCCTTCCCTTCTACAAATGAGACACTGTCGAAGATCAATGATGTAAAGAAGTTCCTGCAGGTACGTGTGTGCTTGTGAGAAAGCTCTTTATTATACCTTTTTAAGGGAACATTAATTATTTATATTGACATCAGAGTTAAAGGGTTGATATTTATATTAACATCAGATTTAAAGGATTGATATTTATATTAACATTAGAGTTAAAGGGTTGATATTTATATTAACATCAGATTTAAAGGGTTGATATTTATATTAACATTAGAGTCAAAGGGTTGATAATGTCTTTCAGAACATTGCTTAAATTTCCTTGTCCATTCCAGGTTTATGATTCAGATCCCAGCTTGATACATCCACTGCAGAGGATTGAGAGTTTCGTAAACAAGAAGAAGTACGAAGGGAAAAGGAGGAAGAAGGGGCAAGAGTCTAGTAGCCTCGAATACTAATGCCTGCATGAGGTGAAGGCCGCTGTATATATTTGTCTTTCTCATGATTTTGTCTATTTGTTTCCATGCCCAAGACCTGAATGAGAGATGGACAAGTTTATGAATGTGACTGACTGCTTTTGTAAAGACACTAGAAAATGAATTGACGGAGAAGCGTGGTGTGATATACAGAGAGGAGACTAGAGTCTCACAGTCTCAAAAACTAATATCTGTCTTTCTCATGGCTGTGTTTTTTATTGCTGTTTTTTTTTTTATGTGCAAGACCTAGAGGGAGATGGAACAGTTTATGAATGACAAAGCAAAGAATCTAGAAATATGAATTATAGTAGGATGTAAGCACACAAGAAAAGAAATATAATGTGATATACAATATGCTGTGCTCAATTGATTCTTTAGAATTTTATTTTTAGTGATAATTATCTCATCCATAGGAAAAATATTTTATTTTAAAAAAATTATAATTTGTTTTACCTTAGATCTTATAATTAAGGAAATGAGTGACACTGAAGTTTTCTTTAGTTAGAATTTTGATATATAAAAGAAAAAAAAGCAACCTAGCAGATAGTTATAAATACATTTTAATATTTTAGTTACTCATAAATAGATTTAATGCGATGCTGTTTGATTAGTGTGAAGTAAACGCAGTCTTCATAGTCACACCTTAAGTATCAAAGCTCCTTTTTGATGTAGTGTCTGGATTTAAATTTTGTTGAAATAGACCTGATAAGTACAAGATGCAAATCATGATATTAGCAAACTATAAATGATGAAGTACTGTTACTTTTGTTACTCTGCACTTCTCTTGTTCGTATGGATTTGTAATTTATAACATTTTTGTAATGTAACATGCATTTTAATATTGTTAGGATGTAGTGATGAATAGAAAATGTGATTTCATTTTCTCAATGATTTATGCTGAATTGTAAAGCGTAAATACAAATGGTATAAGTTTTAATGTTAAGATCATTTTTTGTTTATAGATTTTTTGGGTCTATAACAAATAGATGTAACATGCAAGTGATACACCTTATTAAGGTAAAAGGAAAGAAAGATAGTTTTAAGAGAGGGAAGATTTTTTTAAAGCTCCTTTAATATTCAGATTTGTGAATGAATCTATCATATATGCCATATATATAGAAAGAAATATAAAATTATTTAACATATTAGATCTGAAAGAATCTGTGATTTTTTTTTGTTTTAATTGCAATCAAAGTGCAATAGATTCGGGAGAACAGGTATGTGGGATCTTTGCAATTAGATATTACTATAATAGATACACATTAATATTAGATTATAACTCTGAAGCATTTAATAGAAAAAGTACCTTGAAAAATGTGAAGTAAACGAGTACTTCTCTTGTTCAAACGGCTTTGATTTAGGACGTTATTTAGATGAACATGCTTACAGTTATATCAATCAAGGATATACAGCTATGTCATAAAGAGGCTTGTGATACATATTACCAATGCAAAGACCTGTTAGAAGACAATCAGCTCGGGTAATTGTTTTAGGCCTCTTGTCATCAGGGGGGATGCAGTGTGTTCAGCTATCAGTGCAATAGGCTTGATTTCTTCATTTGGTCTTCCACTGTGTAACTATTAAAAGGTTTTTTTTTTATTGTTAATTAACTGCTAAATTGTTCATCATTATTATTTATGTTATGATGATGGTGATGGTGATGATGATGATGGTATTATTATTACTATTATTATTATTATTATTATTATTATTATTATTATTATTAATCATGATGGTTATTATAATTTTTTTTCTCTTTTTTAATATACGATTATCATGGTGCTGGATTTTACATAGCCATGCAATAAGTGTAAAATCAAACAAGTTCTTGACCAGCTACTAGGGAGCAATGTAGTCGGAGGGAGTGTTGTGCTATGGTTCTGTAGCATTTTGCATTTATAACATATTTAGTTTCTTATCATTTTGAACTCCGTTGTAGACTTGTAACCGGACTTTTACACACTTTGACCCTACTCTCACATGGCTAAATATGTCCTGGGTTTCTCTGATATTATTACTGAATAAGTTTTTTTTTTTTTTTTTTTTAAATCACTCAAAGATACTGGTTTGATATTATGTTCTATTTTAAGTTATGTACTTCTTTAACATTTCATTTAATCTCAATTTAATTTATGTACTATCCGGACGTTATTTGAAATCTCACGTATTTCCTTTTTCTTGTTCGTACATCAATTATTTGAAATCTCACGTATTTCCTTTTTTCTTATTCATAAATCAATCTCACTGCAACATTATCATTTGCAAACCCATGGAGATCTGTTTAGAAATCCATCATATATTATCACTGCTGCTATGACGTATATAGAATGGTGGCAGGCTGTACTATAGATCTCCAATTCTTAATCATATTTGTATCTTTTGTTTACTCTTTTAAATATTTATAAGCCCTAACTAATTATGAATGAGGGAGTATGGTTACTAAAAGAAAAAGAAAAAAAAAAAGTACATAATTAACGGCAATTATCACGTCAGCGTTAGGGGTAATGATTCATTAGTGCCATCCATTATTCTGTACTAAATTGTAATATAATTGAGTAATTCCTTTTTATAAGATTTTTGTTGTTTTTTACATTGCCAAACATTTATCACAATATGGCACACTGTTTTATGTTTAAATTTCAGATTATGCATATTAAAACTGTGTTATGCAATTAATTCTGCTTCTTATTTCCCTTGTGTGTTTTTTAGTATATTTTGTGTGTTATAATAATGGCTCCACAAAAAAGTCACAAATAAATCTTTTACTAGGCTTACTTGAGCTCATCTATTTTTTGCAATCATTACTGTTTTTATTATTATAATGATAATAACCATAACATTAATACTGATAATGATAGAAAGAGAAACTTTTGTTACAAAAAATCAAAGATTAGGGTAAACAGGCAAAGTCAGGTAGGCCTATTAATTGACTTTTGGACACTACCCAGGTGTACAGCCTTTTATGTTTAAAAAAAATAAAAATAAAATAATAATGGAGAGTGCATGTTTTAGGTATCAGTTGGTGAAAGCCAATTTTGTAATAAAAAAAACTTTAAAGGTATTATCAAATATATGTATTGGATTTATGGATATCTGAACTCCCTAGAGTAAAAGGGAAGATTTTCAAAGGATCAAGTTGTGTAGTGCAAATTAGATTGGATTAAGTAATAACCAATAATACCTTCCATTTTAAGATTTGATAATTATATAAGGTCTGGGTAGAAAGACAAAACAAGTGTAATAAATTTAGATCAATATAAGTGAAGTCAAAAGCTGTTAACTATTAGTTTGATGTTACGAATTCTTAGTTAATTCTTTGAAAATAAAAGTTTGTGCTTAGTTTACTGCAGTAGAACAGAAGTGCAAAATTTGCATATTGCAGGATGTTGGTGACTGGGATGATACAATAATCCTGATAATTACTATACAGTGTTGTCAAATAGTTTAATAACTGGGTTACATAATAAGTTCACATAATTTCATTATTAGTGGTTGTACACATCAGTCATACTTGTGTTGGCCAAAACTAAAAGTAGACCTCCATTCTTTGGTTTTAGCACTTAATTTTCAGTTTCAGTTTCAATATTATCTCCAACATTCAGGGTTGCTGTAGGTGCCTGAAATAATATGATGTAACAATCTACTCCATATAAAAACCGACTTTGTGAACCTCTTTTTGCATGTTTCATCATCCAGATCTTAAAAGATAGTTATATAATATAGCATGGGACTTTTCTCTGATAGTGTTATCACATCTCTAACTGGAAATAGTGTGCCAATGACCAGACACTACTGTAAGGATTGTAATATCCTATTAAAAGTTCGAAAGTAAAGGTTGGTTTGGAGTGTGGAGTAAGCACAGTCAGATTTATATGAATATATCTCGAAATTCAGCAGAAACTAACTTGTATCTTTGTCTAGCCACTTGGGCTGTACAACATTAGCAAGGTTCTATGCCCAGTCATGTTAGGGTGGCCCTCCTAGCATACATATTAATACGAAAGTAAGATTTCTTTGCCCTTTCCCTCTCACTCTTGTCACTCTCAGGGCTTATTTTAATTTCTGTTGAGTTTGATCTTGGTAAGTTCAAGTGTCCCTTTAACATGAGGAACATTATATACTAACTTGTTCTTGTACACATCAGTGTCATGTATTGCATTATACAAGTATGCTTCAGATACAATATTCACTGATATTAACCTTTCACCTACAACTAAGATAAATAAATGTTCAATCACATCACAACGCCAAGTCAAATTACGTCATTATTATAATGGAATGTCTCCCGAATCACTACAAGGCTGCATACCTGCTTTTATCAGCACACAAGTCTGCAAACTTAAAAAAAATGTCTTTTTACGTATCACTGTCACCATAAACACTTGTTCCACATGAACCTCACTCACGGCCCATGATTCACCACTAGCTTGTGTCATGAAACAAAATTCAAACCGTTTGCGAACAAGAACGAAACTGATTTTACAAGGGTAAATATTCCTACAAGAGCATTCCCATATTTAAAGAGAAATATTGCTTCTGTTTGATTTTTTTTTTTCTAAATACCATATACGCGATAGAATTGATGCAGTTCTTCATTGGAATATCCCTTAACAATCCTTCCACCAGGAGGTCTGGCAGCTGTTCTCTCTAAGTGTAATCGAGAACGTAAGGGTTCGAATCCTTGTTAGTCAGAGAAGTTAGATGAACATACTCCTGTGTTTATTGTAACATGATAATAACACATTCCTAACGTATTAACACTTGCAGTAACTCAGGTACAATCACTATATTAGCTCACGTACAGATGTAGCAGTCAGGCACAAGTCTATTCTTTTTCACTTGCACTCATGCATACATACGTGTATCAAATTACCAATCGTAATCCTAATGGATACCATCACGCACCCTATATAAGAGTGACGACACAGAAATATCTCGTGATTTCCACCAAAAACAATCTTTTACACAAGTTACCCTTATCATACTCATGTGGTTTATTATTAGTACTTGTATATTTCTTTCTTTAAATAACCCAATAGTGACCAACCTAAACTGCCGGTATACGCGAGCAAAAGGGCGGGCTCACTGGGCGTTCCCTGGGCGGTGTGGGCGCGGTGTAAGAGTTGCCATTTAGTTCGCGCCTCTGTTGCTACTGGTCAGGTTTGGTAGAAAATGAGTAGCTTTTTAGGGATGATTCACACTTAAGGAAAATGAGTGATAGGAAAACATACAAGAGACTAAAATACATGATTTAGTTAGTGTGTGAACCATTCATTTTAGGCCATTCTTTACAAATTAGATATTTTACATTTGTTTCTAATTCAACACGTTCTCTGTGTTTATAAATACTAACGTTCATATAGTTTGTTACATGGTTCGGATTAGTTAAATTTACAAAAAATCATATATATTGCGGCATCCACTTTTACGATGGTAAAGATCTTTCATAGCGATAACTCTCGAAAAACTAGTTTCCCCAAATTCATCATTCATTTCTACCTAAAAGTGTCCTATCAATAGGTTTAATAATAATGAAAGGTAAGAATGACAATAATGTAACCCGTATTTGCTGGACTTCTTGGCAAACTCATGGCATTTTTTATTCCCCTCTTCTCTTTATTTTCTTAACTAGAGAATTTCATAATGGGTTAAAGGGGATTTTTTATAATGTCTTCTTGCCAACACAATCCCATTTCATATAACTCCATCAATGTATTCTTTAATTAAAGATCGTTATGGAGTATTTGTTGTAGGTTCTTGATGCTGCAAATATTAGCTTAAGGTAAGCGGGAAAAAACATGTACACAGTATAGCCTTGTTTACGCCATTGTACTATAAATATCATTAATATAATTTATCTAAGCACTTTTTGCAATGTTTCATATTTCGGAATGTTTATATTATTTTCCACCTTACCATTTAACTGAGTGCATTCCGCTTATCAAATAAAAATACCTTCAGAATTATCTCTCATTCAATCATAATATATTACTAATTAACCGATGTTGCTCACACACGAGCAACATTGTGAATCCACAGTTGCTAATGCGAAGTGCCAGGGATTTATAATAATTATCAGTTCAAATTCCGAAGGAAACTGAATATGAATCGGCAAAACTGAGCTGCCGGTTGAGGAATTACGTCACATGTCCTAAAAAAAAAAAAATAATAATAATAATAAAAATTATCGATGACGTAACAGTAAGGTGACTAACGTTAGTGAGATTTTTTCATGTTTTTCATATCCACAAACTACGTGGAATTCATCAAAAAGAATTATATTGTATATCTAATCATGATTTACACAATCTTTTATGTTATGAAAAAGTTTTTTTTGTTTTTGTTTTGTTTTATAATGTTTATACGAACGCAGGTAATTACTG
>NW_028234439.1:2301461-2303961 GCF_977035675.1 Penaeus japonicus
TCACCAGGATCTCATTATGAAAACCACGGCGATATTCCGCGTGTGAAGATAGCACAAGGTTGACACGGAGAAAGGAGAGAAACCGCGCGAAAAGGGATTCCATTTTTGTTATCTCTGTTTCGTGTTGTAGTTGTTGTTATCGTTGTCATTATTGTCTTTATTGTTACTATTATTATTATGATTATTATCTTTACTATCACTATCATTATTATCTTTACTATTACTATTATTATCATCATTATTAGCCTTACTATTACTATTATTATTATTATTAATAGTAGTAGTAGTAGTATTAGCTTTACTATCACTATCATTATTATCTTTACTATTACCATTATTTTTATGATTAGTATCTTTACTATTACTATTATTATTATTATCATTATTATTATCTTTACTATCACTATCATTATTATCTTTACTATTACTATTATTATTATCATTATTATCTTTACTATTACTATTATTATTATCATTATTATCTTTACTATTACTATTATTATTATGATTATTATCTTTACTATCACTAATATTATCTCCATTATTAACATTAGTACATGTATTAATATTATCACAATTATGTTGATTATTCCCATCATTATCATTGTTGATTATTGTTAAATATAGTATCACTGTTACTGTTGTTCTACTTATTCTTATTATCATTATCATCAATGTTAATATCATATTGCCAGCATCAATATTGTTATCATTATTATTACCATTAACATTTATTATCTTTACCATTATTGTTGTTTTATTGTTATCGTTATCATTATTATTACAAACACACACATATAATTATCATTACTATCATTATTGTTAATATCAATATGATTAACATTATTATTGTTTTTGTGATTGTTGTTATGATTGTGATTTTTCTAATCATCATTATCATCATTATTAACTAATAACGTCATTACTTTTCTTATAATCTATATCATTGTTGTTATTATTGTTATCATTATCATCACCATCCTCTCCCTCATCATCATTTATTACCATTATAATCGTTGTCATCACCCCCACCACCACCCTCCACCTCATTATCATCATCACTTCCTCCTCCTCCTCCTCCTCCTCCTCTTCCTCCGCCACCATAAGCTTTTCCTTCCCTTCCTTCTCTTACTCCTTCACCACCACAACCACTACCTCCTCCTCCTCCTCCTCCTCCTTCATCCCCACCACCAAAACCTCCTCCTTCTCTTCCTCCTCCTCCTCCTCCTCCTCCTCCTCCTCCCCACCACCTCCTCCTCCTCCTTCTCGTCCTCTTCTTCCTCCTCCTCCTCTTCCTCCTCCTCCTCCTCCTCCTCCTTCATCACTCCTTCATCACCACCGCTAAACCTCCAGTGAAGTGAGCAGGACAGAGAAAGTATTTCCGTGCAGGTGACAGCACGAAGCCGATTGGCAGTGCTGTCTCGGCGATTTCAGATTACACAACGCATTGTGTAAGAATGGGGTGTATGACACATATACATACACACACACGCACATACTCACACGGACACATACGCACTAATACACACATACACGCACACACACACACACGCACACACACACGAACACATACACACTAATACACACACAAAAGGCACAAGCACACACACACACAAACACACACACATACACAAACACATACACACAGACACACACACACACACACACACACACACACACACACACACACACGCACACATACATACACTCACACCCCCCCCACCTCACACACAATCCCCCCCCCCCCACACACACAGCACACTATTATTTTCTTTCTTCAAAAAGTGCATCACTAAGATTACATTAATCAGGGCGAGACACCTTTCTTGCAATGCAAATATTTCTCCCGAAGAAGCGGGGACTTGTAGATACTGGCAAACCTATTTTTGAAATAGATTTTCTGAAGACTGGCTTTGAATATTGATTAATTAAATAATGCCAATGCATTTGACCGAACTTGAAGCAAAATACATTAAATACAAGGGTCAAAAGCAAATACAGTTACACATATTGAAGTTCTCAATTACAAATAAGATACAGTTATAATTGTGTGTGTATTTATTTACAAATGCAAATACATATTTGACCCCCTTGCTTATGAGTGTGTGTGTGTGTGTGTGTGTGTGTGTGTGTGTGTGTGTGTGTGTGTGTATATATACATATATGTATACATATATTTATGCCCCCCCTCCCCCCATATATATATATATATATATATATATATATATATATATATATACATATATATTATGCCCATAAAATACATATATCACACATATATATATAACATATATATATATATATATATATATATATATAAACACTGCATTGAAATTTTGGAAGCTGTTTTGCAGTTGATGTATTGACAGATAAACACATTCTGTGTCGTCGTTCCTCTTTAAAGTGGATATAGAAACAACAAACAAACACATGTAAATTCTGAAAACCAAAATGTAAAACAACTATCCTTTGCATTATGTCTGCTTCTTTTAATTTACAT
>NW_028234439.1:2316461-2353961 GCF_977035675.1 Penaeus japonicus
CTCTATAGAGCACAAGCCCCTGATTATGATTATTTCTATGATTATGATTCGGATTATAATATCGGTTCGACTGGACAATTTCCAGGAAATCCAAATGCAGTTCCTCCACAGCTGCAAGGTGGAATCCCTGTGACTGCCTCTGGTCAACCATCTCTGCCACCAACAGGACCCCTTTTCAATCCCTGGTCTCTGCCACCCTCGCCCACTTCGCCCACGCGTGGATCACAGACTGGTGCTGTGTTCCCGCAAACTTTCCTTCCCCAGAATATTCCTGTCCCTACCGGATTCCCAGTGCAATTAAACGGAAACCAAACTCAAGGTTTTCCATTTAATCCTTTTGGGTATCAACAACAGGGAATTCTACCATTTGGCTTTAATCCAACTCCAACAACATTTGTACCTGGTTTTCAATCCTCACCACAAATCCCTGCAGTATCCACTCCTAGGATTAGGTTCCAGGATGACACATTACTGGAAATAAGTCCTTCACCAAAGCCGCCATTCAGTATCACAAACAGTATAGAAATTCAGACACCACCATCTATAACCTTTGAGGCATCTACCCTACCTACTCCTACACAAACAAATGATGAAACACAAAAAAGTGAAGAGTCGATCAGTGGAGGAAACCAATCGACACAAAATTCTTTGCTGGCATCAGTTCAGCAAAATACTAACACTAACGTGTCACTCCAAACACAAGTTGTACCATCTCCTGCAGTCCCGTTACAAGATAACTCAACCCCAGTGCAAGGTGAACCATCTCCAGTTGTTCCAGTGCAAAACAAACCAACGCTTACGGCAATACCACCACAAAATACACTTCCTTTAACTCCCCCATCAACCTTTGCATCTCCAGTACAAGCTTCTTTCCCAAATACTTCTTTGCCAACAGCAAGCCAAGATGATAGCGCTTTACAGTTTCCTGGATCACTAGATCAAGCCATATCAGTTGCACCAATAGATCCAGGACAGAGTGTACCACAGCTCCCCAAAGATACAACACAAAACACATTACTTGCTGGGGAACCAAAAGAGAATGATGGAGATATAAATCCTGTAGTGCCGGTAAGAAATTTGCCAACAACTCCCATAATTCAGCCACAGGATCTACCCACAGGATCTGGACAGGCTATAAAATTGCCTTCAACTGTCCCAGCAAAAGCTGCACAACTACCTGCAGGCATTTCATTACAGAATGCACAACTTCCTTCAGCAGTTCTAACACAGGGAATTCCACCATCACCCATTGTTCCTACACAAGATACACAGAGACCTTCCGCTGTTCCTTCACTGAATGTACAAGTACCTTTACCTGTTCCTACAAATGGAGTCACACCTTATGCTAATCGCACACAGGGCATACAACCGCCTTCAACTATCTCAGCGCAGAATACTCAATTGCCATCTGCTCTTCCAGCACAAAATGCTCAACACCCTTCAGTTGTTCAAATACAAGGTGTGCAGCTGCCTTCAGCTTTTCCCTCACAGGGTGTGCAGCTGCCTTCAGCTTTTCCCTCACAGGGTGTGCAGCTGTCGTCAGCTGTTCCAACACAGGGGGTGCCACTACCTTCAGCTGTTCCAACACAGGGGGTGCAGCTGCCGTCAGCCGTTCCAACACAGGGGGTGCCACTACCTTCAGCTGTTCCAACACAGGGGGTGCAGCTGCCGTCAGCTGTTCCAACACAGGGGGTGCCACTACCTTCAGCTGTCCCAACACAGGGTGTGCAGCTGCCGTCAGCTGTCCCAACACAGGGTGTGCAGCTGCCTCCAGCTGTCCCAACACAGGGGGTGCAGCTGCCTCCAGCTGTCCCAACACAGGGTGTGCAGCTGCCGTCAGCTGTCCCAACACAGGGTGTGCAGCTGCCTCCAGCTGTCCCAACACAGGGGGTGCAGCTGCCTCCAGCTGTCCCAACACAGGGTGTGCAGCTGCCTCCAGCTGTCCCAACACAGGGGGTGCAGCTGCCGTCAGCTGTCCCAACACAGGGGGTGCAGCTGCCTCCAGCTGTCCCAACACAGGGTGTGCAGCTGCCTCCAGCTGTCCCAACACAGGGTGTGCAGCTGCCTCCAGCTGTCCCAACACAGGGTGTGCAGCTGCCGTCAGCTGTCCCAACACAGGGGGTGCAGCTGCCTCCAGCTGTCCCAACACAGGGGGTGCAGCTGCCTCCAGCTGTCCCAACACAGGGTGTGCAGCTGCCTCCAGCTGTCCCAACACAGGGGGTGCAGCTGTCGTCAGCTGTTCAAACACAGGGTGTGCAGCTGCCGTCAGCTGTCCCAACACAGGGTGTGCAGCTGCCTCCAGCTGTCCCAACACAGGGTGTGCAGCTGCCTCCAGCTGTCCCAACACAGGGGGTGCAGCTGCCTCCAGCTGTCCCAACACAGGGGGTGCAGCTGTCGTCAGCTGTTCAAACACAGGGTGTGCAGCTGCCGTCAGCTGTCCCAACACAGGGTGTGCAGCTGCCTCCAGCTGTCCCAACACAGGGTGTGCAGCTGCCATCAGCTGTTCAAACACAGGGTGTGCAGCTGCCGTCAGCTGTTCCAACACAGGGGGTGCAGCTGCCGTCAGCTGTCCCAACACAGGGGGTACAGCTGCCTCCAGCTGTCCCAACACAGGGTGTGCAGCTGCCGTCAGCTGTCCCAACACAGGGGGTGCAGCTGCCTCCAGCTGTCCCAACACAGGGGGTGCAGCTGCCTCCAGCTGTCCCAACACAGGGTGTACAGCTGCCATCAGCTGTTCAAACACAGGGGGTGCAGCTGCCATCAGCTGTTCAAACACAGGGTGTGCAGCTGCCTTCAGCTGTTCAAACACAGGGTGTGCAGCTGCCTTCAGCTGTTCAAACACAGGGTGTGCAGCTGCCTTCAGCTGTTCAAACACAGGGTGTGCAGCTGCCTTCAGCTGTTCAAACACAGGGTGTGCAGCTGCCTTCAGCTGTTCAAACACAGGGTGTGCAGCTGCCGTCAGCTGTTCCCTCGCAGGGTGTGCAGCTGCTTTCTGTTTTTTCAACACAGGGTCTTCAGCTGCCGTCAGCTGTTCCCTCACAGGGGGTGCAGCTGCCGTCTGGTGTTCAAACACAGGGTGTGCAGCTGCCTTCAGCTGTTCAAACACAGGGTGTGCAGCTGCCTTCAGCTGTTCAAACACAGGGTGTGCAGCCGCCATCAGCTGTTCCAACACAGGGTGTGCAGCTGCCTTCAGCTGTCCAAACACAATATACACCACTGACTTCTGTTTCACAACAGGGTGTACAATTGCCTTCTGTTGTCCCAACACAAAAACAACCCTCTGCTGTGTCAGAACAAAGTAAGCAGCCACCTTCTGTTATTTCTGCTTTCCCAGCACAGGGTGTTCCATTGGCTTCTGTTCCAATCCAAGATCCACAACTGCCTTCTGCTGTTCGAGGGCAGGGTATACAAAAACAGCCTGTTCTTCCAGCTCTACAAGACCAACTACCTTCTAGACGCCCCATACAAGTGCCCTCTGCTGTGCCAACACAGGGCCTACAGTTGTCAACTCAGGGAGTACCAGTGCCTCCATTCCAAGGTGGACAGATTCCTTCTGGACTTTTGGGACCCATATCACAAGCTACAATACCGCCTTCAAGAGTTCCCATAGCTCAACCTCCCAAAACTATTCCTGGGATAGATACACCCAAGACCACCAGACCTTCCCCTGCAACACCTACTTTGCAAAACGGAGCTTTCAATGATTTTATGAATTTCTTTGGGTTCGGCAATGGAGAAGAAACGTCTACTTTGAATCCGTCTACTACTAGAGGGTCAAACGAGTTTGCTGTTGGTTCAGGAGTGGTAGTAGATAGCACTGTGTTACAGAATTTGCACAATTTAAAGAATAAAGGACCCCGACAAGGTAGTACCCCATCCAGGAGCTATCCTTTAGATCCCTCCGTCCTTAATTCAACAAGACTATTTGCAAATCTGGCAGAAGCAATTCGCAATACAATCAATCCTTCATATTTCATACTTACAAAACATAATGTTGGCAATTATTCTAACTCTTCATCTTCCCGAGACAGAAAGCACAAGCAATCGACAAACAGACTACCAACTCCAAAGACAGTCGATGCAACAGGTGTGCCAGACATTGCTAATCTATCACCAGATGCCCATTCACTCACAGAGGAACTTGGAGGAACTCGGAAGAACGCCAAGATGCCACACCTTATTGCCTCTCTGCAAGCAATGATGGACAGCTCCTCAAAGCACTCGACAGATTCAGAGGAAGACAAAACCACTAAGAGTAACGAAAGGAACAAGATTGAACAAGAAAACCAATTCGATGCAGATGAATTCCTTCTTCTTTTTTCAAATAAGAGTCCAATTCTGCCTGATGATGGCGAGTACATCATACTTATTCCCCGCCCATCTGAAATAAAGTTCCCTTATGATTCATCAGCTAAAACTACCGCAGACATCTTTGCACAAGGAAGGGAGTTCTTGGATTTACGTGATGACATAACAATGAAACCACATAGCGCTGTCCGTCGTAGAGCCCCTGATATAGATCCTATGAAGGAGAGAATAGGGGTCATAACTTCTTCAGGGGAAACTGAGGACACATCTCAGGATTCGTTAAGAGGAACGATTTATGGGCCCTCCACTGACCCGGTCCTTTTCAACTGGCTGGCACCATACTCTGGAGGTTTCGGCCAGCGCGAAGAACCAACAGAGGGGGACGCAGGAGAGAGAACGGATAGAAAGATAGACGATGTCCAGACCAATTCCTCCAATCAGATTAGTGATGACTATGAGGATTTCCCTTTGGCGGAGAGCAATCCATTAGAGGTGGCATCACCACCTACACTCCTCCCTGAAGATTTACAAGGCACCACCCTGGAAGAGTATTATGCAAATTATTTCCCCACAGGCCAGGACCCTCAGGTGTTTTTCAACCCATTAGCGACCGGGAGTTACCCTCAATACAATAACTACAACTCACCACGTCCTACAGTCTCTGGAGTAAGAAGTCCAGAACAATACGGGTACTTCTATCAAGGACAATACCCACAATTTGACCTTGGAGGTCGTACGGGTGCAAATCCATATGATTTTGCGTTGGCCAACTTCCCTAGTGCCGTGCCTGGACCGGACGGAAATATTTATAGCCCAAACCAAACACCACAAGACACTACACCTGCAGATAACATAGGCAACCGAGCACCTGCAATCCCAGAGTTGACTGATGAAAGTACGACTACAACTGGACCCATTGGTATTCCTGATTACACCTATGATGAACTGGGATTGGAGAACACTGATTACAAAGATAGTTCCATCCCAGATTATCTCAACGTGGGCAATCAGGATTACCCTTCAGATAATGCCTTTGATTCAGTTTACTCTGATTATGACGTGCGATTAGGAAGCAACATTAATTCTACTGAGTTACCCACATCAAATCCTGCGGTTGTTGATAGCAGCATTGAAACAATTTCCGGAGATCCTTCTCCTTTGAGTGACCAAGATTTCGACTTCATTGGACCAAGAGTTAATGGAGAAGCTGATGTTCCTCCAGATGCAGCTCAAGGTTTCGATTTCTCCACCGTAGCGACAGTTCAAGAAGGAGCAGATCCACCTTCCCTAAGTACTGTTGCAACCCTTTCCCGCAACAGAGAGGACTTCGATTTGAACTCGGATGTCCCTGTTGATGACAATGTAAACTTTGACCAAGAGCAACTAAATTCCACCATAAGCGACGAATCAAGAGAGGTCGGATTTGGTCCCTCGGGGAATATTCCTCTTGATTATGATTACAATGTCGGGGATATCAGTGCAGGTGAAGCACCACTGCCTGCCGTTACTGAAGTACCTGCCGATTCGTTTGTTACTCCTGGAACTATATCATCTCTTAGTGCTGAGGGAGATGACGACCGGAGGAACATTTCTGATAGCACTAATTTTGCCGACGGATTACTCACTGCTGACATTGGTACATCGGGTGAAAGCGAAGGTTTTCGGTTCACAAGTGTCCCTATAGACACTGCTGTTTTTACTGTGACTCCTAGTTCGGGAACCAATAGATTTATATCAGACGACAATGGTCTAACGCCTGATAACAATATTTTCACTTCCCAGACGAACAGAGTCACCCCTGAAAGTAATATTTTCACTTCTCTGGCTAACAGATTCACACCAGAAAGCAATATCTTTACATCTCAAGGCAATACATTCACACTTGAAGACAGCAGTTTCACCACCGAAATTAGTATTACCACACAGACAGACAGTAGTTTCATATATAAAATAGATAATTTCATACCGGAAGACGACAGCTTTACTCCAAATTACGGGATTCCTGTAACCGAAAATCCTCCTGTAGCTTCCGTTGGCGTGGCAGAAACTGACCTGACCAGAGAGGGCCCTCTTAACGCGGTTCCAACTGAGAGCCCTATTTCAAACGGTAAGATCGAGGAAAATATTTCGAATGAGGACGTTAGTGGGGGATTTGAAACCATAACAATGTCTGTACCTCCGGATCTCATTTTCCCAGATGGCGGTGGTAATGAAGATGGTTCAGTTAGCAGCAGCGTCAGTACTCTTGTGCCTGATGTCTTTGACCCGACCCTCAGTGTAGGTACAGGGAACCAGAATGTATTTGAAGGCCAGGACCAACAAAGTAATATTCAAAACCAAACAGATCTCGTTTTGCAACAAGGGTTTGGTGGTGGAAGCCAAGCAAGCACCAACACCCAAAGTAATGGAGTCGAACAAGCTCCAATTAATAATTCATCTCCCCAATTCTCCGCGGATGAAGGTCTTGCAGTTAACCAACAGGCCACTGTTAATGAAAGCCAACAGACAAATCAGACCGCAGTTGTTCCTGACACGATGGAGCAAACAGATGGGCAGAAATTGTCGGGGATTCAAACTACCACTGATGTTATTCCTCTTGATACAGGGTTACCACTGAACGCTGCTGAAGGAACTGATGGAGATGACATCAACCAGAGGCCTATTCTCGCATCACAGATTCCATTTCTAGAACTTCCTGAAGGTGTTTTTGCCTTTAAGGTCACCCCTGGTGAGATTAACAATACTCAGATTATCACAGAAGAAAACACTGATGCTCAGTTGCAGAACGATACTCAAATTATCACAGAAGAAAATATTGATTTTCAAATACAGAACAATACTCAGATTATCACAGAAGAAAACTTGGATGACCAGTTGCAGACAACCAACCAAAACAGCAAAGATGTCACAGGTTCTCAGATCGAAGGTTCAGATATTTTGTTTAGACAAGGAAACGATACCCCAGTGGACCTCTTAACCAATAATGGAATTCCTGACACTGAGATACTCATCGATCATTCTACAGAAGAAGACACAATCCCATTACTAAACATCCCAGGAAGAGTTGAACCATCAGGGTCTTCTTTGCAGACGCCTGTGGAAGTTCTTCTCTTGGGGGATTCCGCAGAGAATGTTGAGGCTAAGGGAAGCAGCAGTTGTAATGAAACAACAGGGGATTTATCACACAATGCAGAAATATCAGTCGATTTTTCATCATCTGAGGAACCAATTATATTGTTAGATAGTTCAGTGGAACTGGCCTCTATAGAAGACGAGGAGGAAAGCGAAAAGCAGGATTTGGTCTCCTTATTCCAAGGTCAACTTCAAGATGTCTTGACTAATGTTGATGCAGTCAGGAAGGGAAGTGAGAACAGCAATACACTGTCAGCCCAAAAAGCTGAGACACCAGAACTTCCAGTTGCTGCTGTGGGATTCCAAGGTTATGATGTAAAAAATCAGTTAACCACAAATTTACTCTCACCAACCCCAGCTCTCCAAAAGGTCACGGAAACGACGACAACGACAATCTTTGTACCAATCCTTAATCCCACAAACGCTCCCTCAACTACCAAGAAAGTTTTGTCCTCCTCAAAGGTACAGGGGAGACCAACACCCAAGCCAGGAATATGGAGACCAACATTCGGTCTCCCTGGTCAGACACAGACCTCAAGGCCAACGTCGTTACGCAAACAACCTAGTCTTGCCTCGTTTTTGGGAGGCTCTAATCAACAAGCAGGGCTTCAACAAGCAAGCATTGGATCATATGGAAACTTTAACAAGCAACCTAACTTGGGAGCCATTGCAACCCCTGGCCAGGGACAATATAAAAGACCAAGTCAGCAGCAAAATCTAGGAACCTATTCCGAACCTCAGGGTCAAAAGCAGAAAAATGATGAGAGGGACAAATGGGTATGGAGGAACAGCTTCAGCAGCTTACCTGTTAGAGGCAGAGAGGGAGAATATATCAGAAACAGGCCCCTTGCTGATAATGCCAATAGATTTGCTTCTGGCACTGGCAGTCATGATGGAAGCCACCACCAAGGTAGCAGCTACGGCCATAACAATCCTAAGCAAACTGGGTATGGGAAGGACAGTGAAACAGACCGCTGGGTATGGACCTCAAACAGAAGAGGTTCTCTGCCAAATCGCAGTCCTCCAACACCCTCACCAGTCACAAACACGTGGATTCCAGACAATTATCTCCTTAGTCCAAGTGTAGTAAACTATGTCTACAGCAGAGTGGGATCTGAGACTTCAGGGCCCCCCAATATTGGCACAACTAAGAACCCAAGAAACACAGTTACGCAATCAGGGCTTACTACAAGAACTACACCCTATTATTGGTACAACAGCCAGACTCAAACAGATCCCCGCGTCTCTGCAGCATCTCGCAAAGAAAGATCTCCCACCTCTAGACATCATTAGAAAGGTGTATGGGATGTCCAATCTAGTTTTAGGTTTACTCTATAGTCTTAATATAAAAGAGATACGTTCACAGACAAATCATCTTTATTTATTTTTAGGTGTGACCCTGTTCCATGTTATTCAATTGCACTTTCATAAAGCTTTAATGCTGTAAATATCCTCACCCCAGAAATAAAAGGAAAATAAAGGATCAGTATAACAAATTTATGGTCATGGCAATATTAGAGAATAATTGATTTATGTATAGAAGTCATGAGTGATTGTAACTACTGCATTTCCACTTATTTTTGTGACTTGCCTTTTATTTTTCTACATGTTACATTGTTATTGTTTAAAGATTATATTAAACATTTGTTATAATATTGATGTTTCCTTGAATCCAGCAGCTAATTTTCAGATTCCAAAATCAAGAAAAAAAAATTCTCTATCACTCTAAAAATTATACATCTGAAAAATTGGAATTGCTTAGCAAAAATATAAAGTGAGCTTATTCAACAGGATAATGTTTAGATAACCATACATTATTTCAACTTCAGTAGTAAATCATATTACTTGGTGACTGTTATATTTTAAAGCAATAATTGTAGGAATTACAACTAAATTTTAGTACTTTATACCATAAATATTAGTTCAAGCTATTGCCTTCAACTTTCTTTCAAAATATATGTTGAGCTTTGTTGCATAAAACATAAACCTATATCAACTGAAGAGCTCCGAGATGCAACAAAAACATGCAGAATTTAATGAAGAAGTATGTAATAACTGATATTACTCACACAATCAAAATCATAATTTAACATCACAGGAATATTACCATAGAAAAATGTATGAGACTACCATACTAAGCACATCATGGAGTATATAATAATAAAAAAAAAATCAAGAAAACAACAATAGATAAACAAGGAAGAATTATATGCAGGTTTTGCAGAGAAACTCATGAACTTTTAAGAAGAATTTATTGGTTGTGTCTAAAATAACACAAAGCAAGTTTTGTGACAAACATGTTCATCGTCTTTCATTGAAACTTCAATTTTTTTCTTTAAAGCAGACAGGCTTCAAAGGGAAATGTGTACAAAAAAGCAATAACTATTCCCCAATCATTGACACTATTAAGAACGTAATAAAAGTACAGCATCTCTCTACTCAACACATGAATTTATATGTTCAAAAAACAAATAGAGAAAAAAAATATATATAGTAAATAATCTAACACATAACAAAGAGAAAACAATAAAGCAACACACTAACCGGAGTCAAATGCTAAAAAACAAACAACATATAAAAAGGAACAACATAAAAACTGCACATAAAAGCAACTACTCCAAAGCTGAACAGTAAAAGTTCAATAGAACTAAATAACTCATAAAAGTTGCATACAATAAATATGTACATAAATAAAAGTCACATCAACAGTTTGCAACAGTCATCTGTCTCTGGCATACATGATCAGCCTTCTTCTCTATTTCATAGTTATAATAACAAGGGGGAGGGACTCTTGACAACCCCACTCCCTGCCACTACTCTGGAGGGTGCTCAGCTATGTGAGCAAAACATATAAGACAAATTTGTAGCTGCTTTATAAATATATAAATAATATATTAATCAATTATAATATTATCAATAAAAGTGGTGAGGGGGGGGGTTAACTTTTTCTAAAGATAGTCCCCACTAAAATCTGATTACAAAATCCATTGCCATTTCTGCAACTAGAACTTTAACGACAATGTCACATAATTTACTTTAATATTATGAAAATAAATAAATATATAAACTAACACAAGAGTCTAACACTTAATGTATTAAACATCACTTTATATCCCGTGAAATACAGGAATTCACTGTGACAAATGTAAGAAGGAAATGACTTTATGCAAGAGATGTAATTGATGCAGAGAGTTCATCATGCAGACAAGTAGCTCCAGGTCCCCGACATCTGGCAAATCCTTAGCACTTGATGGGTGTGTCTGTGTATATATGTATATATGTATATGTATATATGTATATAGATAAATAAATAATTAAATAAATAAATATATATATATCTATATATATATATATATATATCTATATATATATATCTATATCTATATCTATATATATATATATATATATCTATATCTATATCTATATACATATATATATATACATACATACATACATATATATATATATATATATATATATATATATATATATACTTTGTGTTTTTGCTTGAATATGAAATTCTGATGAAGACAAAACACTGATACATTCCAATTACACCTCTTGCTTTCTGAAGCGATTCCTTCTCCTCCAAACCCTTTCTATGAGATTACCTGCATGACTAGGCCCTGACTTCTGTCTATATCTCTAATCTATGTTACTCCATTCGGCTGTATTTCCTGACTCTGCAGTTCATCTTTAAAGAAATTTACAATCATTACCGTCTAGTCACTTTACATTTTGATAGCTGTCTAGAGAAGTATGAGCGGTTATCTCTCAATTAGATATATTCACTAATAAACTTTTGCATTTTAGGTCTTTTGTTTCAATCTACTCACATATGTAAGTACACACACATACACACACACACATACATATACACACACATCAACAAGTATTTTAGTTTATATATTTTCAAATATACAAATATAAAACTGAAAAGAACTTTATAAAGTGAAACTACTATCATATAATGTATATATTCTTTCACCACAATACTGTTTGCTATTTGAGACCAATGGCATGAAATGTGACAAAATTAAAAAGTAATAATAATATCCACATTGATGATCATTACAAAACAAAGATATTAAAAGATTATTAAGAACAAGATGCAATATTTCTATCAGAACAATCATTGCATTACTAATGGCATGAACTACAGACACTTTCCATAGGAAGTAGGCCTAACACTGTACCAAATTAAATTAAGTTTGTGCACTACTAGAATTTTATTTTATTTTTTCTCTCTTTCTCTCTCTTTCTCTCTCACACTCACACTCACACACTCACACACAAACGCACACGCACACACACACGCACACGCACACACACACATGCACATACAAAAAAAAATTGTGTCTCATTTGTCCTAAACTAATCTATACATTAACACATTAACTAAAAACGCTGTTGTTAAATAAAAACAACCAATTAATGAACATAAAAAAGCTCATAACAAAACTGCCAAACAAAAAACAAAAACATGAGCGTTATAACACATCAAAGAACATTATAACAATTTGGCGCAAAGGATGTGTAGATGGACCAAAACTTCCTGCCCAAACAGAGAAGAAATTATACAATAAGCCATATCTTTACAGCCAACAATCCCATTCCTAAAATCAGGTGTACATTAATAATAATAAATAATAATAATAATAATAATAATAATAACAATAATAACAATAATAATACTAACAATAATAACAATAACAACAATAATAATAATAATAACAATAATAAAGAAAATCACTGTTGGTGTTCCTTAACCCAAATGCTCCGGGACGTTGATAACTGGCGCGCTACACATTTCCGGGAGGCTACCGCATAGGCCTAAACTCATTGCGGGGTCTTATCTTTATCCTATGACGCCCGGCATCGAGGTGCCGTCACCTTACATGACGACCGGAGCTTGGGCCAAGAAGGTCATCACTGCATGCCATCCGGAGGATTTGGGTTAATACTAAGTTGGTAATAAATTACTTCTGTGACTTTTCTTTTTTGCAGTTAATAAGTCAATAAGATTTCTTTTTCTTTCCTACTTCTTTTTCGCATCATTTGCATGGAATAGAGAAAATGTATTAAAATAGTGTTAGCAATGCCAACTTGGAAACTAATGATAATATCTGCTTTAGTGAATTGTCAGACTGCCAAATTAACTCAGAGAGTACAGTTTTCATGGCTATGGAAATATATCTTGTAAAAGGTAGTTCAGTTAATTACTACACATAAATTGCCTCAACGTCATAATTGTTCAGTAGAAACAAAAGACACACCTCCCGAAGCTGAGCTGAGAGTTTTGAAGAAAATGCATATTTTTGAGCTAGAATGTTGCAGTGCTTTATTTATACCTATAACTTTATTCCATAGTTGTCAAATAATTATCACTCTAAATCATATTCAAATTTGCATATGTAAAGCTATCAAAACAACAAAATATTAACCATTTACAGTCATCTCACATATTACAAAATAATTTCTTCAATATATATACTATTCAAGATGCATCATAAGTGGACAGGTAACTTTCTGTAACTTCGGTGTAAATTGGAAATCATTACTGGACCACTTCCACTGAACCATTCATTAAGCGTCGGTAAAAACAGCAAGAATAAAAAGCATCTTTCTTAATCAATATTCACTACATGGGAGTATCAAACTGACTTCCTTCTGACATCAAGTTACATCCATGTGAATGCAATGAAATATTTATTATGACTAATACTGAGCCACTTGGCCAAATATAGTAATTTATTGATTTTCTCCTATTTTCCTCTTTATCTATCTAGGATGAACTATTCAAAACAGACAATCTACAATAGGAAGAGTCTCATAAATGTAAGAAGTTGTAAAAATATGAAATTTGACTTTTAAAATTAAAATATTGTGCTATTCGGTGTACCTGTTTACCACATAGTACCACTGAAAACAGACCATTATTAATCTCAAATTGTACAGGGCACTACACTGACACAGATCACTAGAATCCTACGAAACACCCCATACATTATGAATCTGGCTCCCCGTTAACGTTATCATTCACCGTACTTAAATTTTCTTGCGTTATTGGCTCCTCAGGCAAGTCCTTGCTTTCTTGGGCAAAGAATACATTCGACTCCCCCTGTGGCATCACTGGGCTAGGACTAGATGAACAAGTATCAGCGCCTTCCTCCCTCTCGGATCTCGACTGGCCTGAACTCAAGCGTGATTGGCCGGGTCTATATAGCGCCATGGCTGGTCGATCCTGTACACATAACACAAGAAATGCAGTACAAAAATATACACATAGTCTTCCTGATAAGGTATGCCGTTAATAGCTAGGAAGGTATTCAGGTTAATAATAATATGTATACAGATTAATCAGCTACATCTACTGGAGCACATGGAAAACATTTTCACATAAAAAATAACGACTCCTATTCATATAATGTAAATGAACAAGTACTTCATATCAAATCTATACGTCTTATCTTAGGTATAAACTGATGATTATTCTTTTTAGGGCAATATAGTAACTCTATCTCTTTTCTCTTATCTTAGGCAGAATCTGATAATTAATTTTTTTAGGGCAATATAGTAACCCTATCTCTTTTCTCTTATCTTAGGCAGAATCTGATAATTAATTTTTTTTGGGCAATATAGTAACCTTATCTCTTTTCTCATATCTTGGGCAGAATCTGATAATTAATTTTTTTAGGGCAATATAGTAACTCTATCTCATTTCCGGAACTGAAAGATATTTCTCTCTGTAACGACTAATCACTTAGATTTCAATGGAGAGGACAATCCTTATTTAACACCTGCAACAAGTATGCGTATCTCGTACCACAGAACCGGAAACTGAAACGTTCATTACCTTATTTCGAATCCTTCTCTCCACTCTAGGATCCTTTTCCCGTCTTCTGCGCGGCTGCTTTTCCACTTGCCGTTCTACGTCCTCTTGTTTATCTGCCAGCTTTCCACCCTTTTTCTCTTCGCATTTTTCAATGGACTGATCCTGTTCTTCTTGAGCCTTGGCTGGATCCACCTTCTTAATCTCCTTCTCGTCTTCTCGACTTTTTCCTTCGACGTCTGGATTATCTTTTGCTTTCTTCTCCCTGTCGTTCTGTTCTTTGAACTTCCTCTCCCTCTCTCTCTCTTCTTTTCTCCTCCCCTCACTGTAGCGCTTGGACCTCGTTCCTTCAGTCTTGCTTGCATGTGGCCTCTCTTCGTTCCAGTCCTCCTTTGCGTCTTCCTTGTTCTTCCCCATTTCCTCCTCCTTCATCTTCATTCTTTCTTCTTGCCTCCTTATTCTGATTAAGAATGAGAAATGGATAATGAGGATGACACTTATACAGATCTGAATCATCTGCCAAGAGATTATCAACCAGCTTACAGGATATAATTATTACATAAAATTCTATAAAGCCAACAAATTACGTCAATCAACTTGCCTTTCTTCCTTTTCTCTCTCCTTTCTCAACATCCTCTCTTTGTCCCTCTTCTCTCTTTCTCTCTCCCGCTGTCTTTGTCTATCCTCGTCCCTTCTTCTCTGCTTCTCTTTCTCCCTCTCTGCCCTTTCTTTATCACGATCCATGCGCGACTTCTCCTGTTTTCCCTCTGGAGCGTGCTCGTCTTTCACCCTCTCCGGCCGCAGTACCTGTCGTGGAAAGGAAAAACAAAAAGATAATTTAAAACAATTCTCAATGAAAACTGACTGATTTGGTCTAACCATTGGACTTCCTAGTTGTTTGTACTTCAATAACTACAAAGGTATTCAGATTAATAATAGCTGTATGTTTATCAAATAATCTAGACCATTTTTAGAACCACTTATTGTCCCTCAACTGCAAAATAATAGAAAGAAACAAACTGAAAATTGTACTAAGATTATAAACTCAACTTATAAAGAGTGGAACATCTTCCACTTCTGAACAAAAATGAAACATAGTCACAATAATAGAATAATAAATCTTGACATTTCCAACATGCCTGCATTCCTCTTTTGACAAAGAAAAGGGCCTTTTAGTGGATGATTTGAAACATCATAGTAGTGTTCCATTTTCTTCCTACCCTGTCCTATGTACTATGCTATCTCACCTTCACACAACTGTCGTCTCTGTGGTCTTTTCCGTCTTTGTGTTCTTCCCTCTTTTTCATTTCCCTGTGGTGGTCCTTCCCCTCTTTCTTCTTTCTCTTCTCCTCTTCCCTTGCCTTCTTTCTCTCAAATTCCTTCCTTCTCCTCTCTTCCTTTTTCTCCTCTTTGTTCCTCAGCTTTTCTGCCTTTTTCTGCTCGATGAACTCAAGCAATGGGGTTTTGACTTTCATGACACCATTGTTAGCTGAGGGAGGGGGAAAAATATGTTTAATTTTACTATCTAGATAGTAAAACTAGAAAGAGAAAGAGAAAGAGAGAGAGTGAGAGAGAGAGAGAGAGAGAGAGAGAGAGAGAGAGAAAAAGAGGGAGAGAGAGAGAGAGAGAGATGGTTGTAATATTGTTTGTTATATCAATATATGACATTAGTTGAGTGCATAACTTTGGTTCATGAAAGACTGTCTATGAGCCCTTTATTAATCATAATCAAAACCCTTATAAATGTACATAGTTGTCTGCAACAGCATATAATCTTTGAAAGTTGTAAGCATCTATAACTAGGTACTAACATACAGCTATAAGATCCAAAATTGAACTTTTTATATGGTCTTTTTGTTGTTTATATTGGGGTGGGTCCAGGGTAATTTAGTCCAGTGAAGTCGAATTTTGGGAAAAAAAATTACATCATTATTATATAATAATGATGTAATTTAGTTTTAAAATCGTCATAACTTTTTGGCACACGGTGGCACACATTTAAAAATAGTCGCAAACGAAAGAACAGGCCCTGTTTACCCCTCAGTAAAAAATCAGCTTCGTCTTGGCTCGTCCTGGGGGTCAAAATGACGATTTAATCCCCGTCATTTCATCGATTTTTCCCTTTTTGATCGAAAACCATATAGAATGGTTATTTAAATATTATTTATTATGTAAACTTGTTAAATGGCCGTTAAAAAGCTTGTATGACGTCATTATGACGTAATAAAGAAACAAAAGATTTTTTATTTATTTTCATTCTCATTTTCTTTCTCTAACAGTGAATCAAGGTCTTTGAAGTTCTCTTTTCGTAAGTACGATCGGCGTAAGAACTGACTCAGCTCAAGCCCCGAGTACTTTGCACAATCATGAGTTCATGACCAGTGAACGTAATCATTTAACCGACTCTATCTGAAAAATCGCCCTGTTATTTTGAGTTTATTACCAATTAGTGCAAAATCCCCTACCAAACTCGGATTTTACCCGTCGAATAGACCTGGTATAAAGTAATGAGTCACCCACTCTTTCTACGGTTTACACTCTCCTTCAACCGCCTGGCACTAGCCTAGTACCGCCTCCACCCCCGCCCCTCATATACTGGCTTTTCGGGTTTCGGTAACCTTGTTTCCAACTACAATCACAGCCCTGTCAAGTTCAGGTTACGCCATGACTACAATACCAGGTCAATCGAACTGGGTAGCAAGTCCAGTAGGATTGGAGTAGTGTGGTAAGCACTACCCATGGTGAGGTGAACCCACGCTGCCCCTTATATAATAGTATATAGACCCAGCGGCGCCGGCATTACGATTATGGTTCTCCAGTTTGGCCACTCAGAAGGCCGGAGGCCGCCTCCCACTGTTGACAGGGCTCCGAAAATGCCTAGGGGCACTCAGGGCGCCGAAAAAATGCATTTTTCACTGAAAACTTCAGGTATGGACCTCGGACCGGAAATCCGACTTCACCATCGTGTTCAGGACCAAAAACTACCCTAAAACCCAAACTCTTGTCGAGTTATATGCACCTGGCTAGATTTTATTTTTTTAATGTGGCTGTATGTTAGTACCTATCTATAACTGAAAATATTCATTATATATTATATCATATAATTGTATACTTGACCAATCAAATAATACTGACAGCTGTTTTCAAACACACTGTTAACCACTAGGTTGCCAGGGCCGAAAATCTAAGCCTCAAGACTTGTATGCCATAATGAAAATCCATCAAATGTGCTTACATTTCAACTCCCTGTCATAAGCCTGGATCTCTTCCAGCACCGCCTCTAAATTGGGGAGTGTCACAGGCGTGGGATTGGTAAGCGACTCCATAAATGCCAGAAAGTCAGGGTCTTCATCTATAGTCCCGCATCTTGCATCTTTCTTCTTCCCACTTGAACGTTTTGGTATCTTTTGGAAGGGGGCAAATTCCACCATGGCTGGATACTCATCCCCTGTAGAGACGAGGTGATTTAACAGAAAAATTTGTGTGTTTATATATTTATATTATCTGTGGGAAATATGAGAGAATTTTGTAAAAATGAGAAAGAGGGAGAAAGCTAAACAAAAAGACATTGTATAGGGACAAATCAAATATCCATACAAAAATATACTTTTAACCCTTTAATGACACAAATACTAAATCTAATCATCCTTAGGTGAAGACATGCACAATCTGTACCAGCATTCAGCATAAAGCCAAAAAGGAATTGTAATATTCTCAAGTAAAATCATGTATATTTTGATGCAAAGATTAAAAAAATACAACAGATCTTCTTTGATAAAAGTGATTATTTAGTGCATTTCTGCATCAGATCATAAGATACCACATCCTTTAGAGGTTAATCAACAGTAAAAATCCATTACTAAAACATACCTTTCTGATCAACAAAGACATAGCCATCAAATCTGTCCCTAAATGTATATACATCGTCTACATTCTTGAAATTGATGTACGCCCTGTTGTATGCATGAGCACCGAGACTGCTATCCGTGAAGGAGAAATTGAAGTAATCATGGTCTGGTAATGGGGCCACCACCTCTAAAAACTCCTCTTCCGTCATGGCTGGCGGAAGGCGGCGCACAACAACCTGTCAAAAAATGTCATATCGTAAGATTCCTCAGTGGTTTAAGATGTAACTTGAAATGGAGAAAAATTTAAAAATTTAATGTACAGATAAAAATACAGATATTCTAGAAAACCTGGGCTTCTGACAAGCATTCCTGAAACACTATAGGAAATAAACGTTGGTAATAAGATTTTTAATTATATATCTATTCTTACCATTTTATTGGAACCTCAATGTCTTTTCTTTCCCTGGCCTGATCTACTTTTTTCATCATTTTTTTTTTCTCTCTCTTCCATTTTACATTTTCCCCTATCTTCATGATTACTGCAATAGTGGCACATTAAAAAATCATTTTACAATGCAAAGTAATTCATTTACCTATCTAAATCTATTTCTATCAACATACATACATATCTATCCATCTATCTATCTATCTACATAAATATGTATAATTCTACTGCTCTATTTCTATTGATCTATCTCTTTTAACCAGTCATTAGTATATCTATCTGTATATTGATCTATCAATATACATACATACACACACACACACACACACACACATATATATATATATATATATATATATATATATATATATATATATATATATATATATATATATATATATATATATATATATATATATATAGATATTTATTTATTTATATCTATATCTATCTATCTATCTATACATATATATTGTTTCTGATGTCCTCTTAAATATATTGTAACGTGGTTTAAAAATATAACAAATGATAGTAAAAATAGGAATAATGTTAATATGGAATGTTTATATAGTTTCCAAACTTTTCAAGTAATTATGAAGTTACAGGCCTATGATTTAAATCCAATAATATCAACAATAATATAAAAATAATCTTCAGCTCTAAAAAAAGTGAAGAAACACCAGTGTATGGCAAGTGCATCCCCAAGATGTTCTGTTCTTGATCAATTGCATTCCTACATTTGGGTGCTATAGTTGTCGTCACTGTCTATAATTACTTTATATAGTGAGGCCAAGAATTTAGATTATAGTGCGTTTTGATTAAATTGTATTATCTATTACAAAAAGAAAAAGATAATTGTCAACCAAAAAGGAATATTTTGCCACACTAATCCCAAAATGTTTTCACATTTGAACACTCAAAATTATTAATTGGTCAATTCCATACTGGGCATTTTGATGATGCACAGCTAATATCTCATGGGAAACTGGCATACATTTCTAAATATTAAAAAAAAAAGAATCTATAAATTGCAAGATAAATCAGTAAATATGTATATCATTTTGCTATGAAGAAAGAGCACCAGTCCTAAGCCTGATAATAATTTATGCCTATTTTATCCATACTCCTCAGAACCATATGGAGGTCCTATAACCATTTCTCAGCACAAATTAAGTTGCTGGCTTGTTCACCTTATGCGTACTGGTAAGGTTTCCTAAGATTTCTGCCATTTCTTTGAATTAATGCAAAACACTGACAAACACACCTACGTTTTTCACTGTTTAAAATGGTAAACCTCACCCTATTGGCAGATAATTTACAATCAAGCTTTTGTTAAAATGAATCATTCATTATGCAAATTGGAATATTTTGGCGAATTACGTCATATTGCCTTCTGTATCTGTAAACTAGCTAATGTAAATAAACATATATACCTCCCATCAATTAATTTTCTTCGCTTATTTCTTACCTTTGTGAGAGGCGTCGTGGTTTTCTCCCTCTTGCCTTTCGCATTCTGCTTGTTGTCAACCGACCTCTTGCAAGAATGATCATTGTAGGGCTTGGCGTGATCTCTCTTCGACCCTTCATTGGCTTTTACAGTCATATCACGCAGTTGCAGGAAGATTTCAGCCGTAAGGAAGGGCTCCTCCTCGGGAACGTCTGCAATTGCTCATCCAATGTTTACATCGAGGGATCAGCTATATAAAATGAGCATAGCTTTTTGTTATTAATTCGTCTGAGATATGGTATGTCGGGTTATTTTTTTAATGGGTTTACTTAGTTTTATGGGCGTATGATGAAATACATGGTATAAAATTATTTTTATATTCAGACTGTTTATGAGTTGAATGTGAATGCCGAAGAAAGTACGGGACAGTTTTACGACAAATAAAACGTTTTATAGGATTTGACAGATGGCAAAACAGACAAGCATAATGATCAGTCAGAACCCTTGTGGGGTCTCTATTCATGCATGTCCATAGTGGCATGTACATACTATCTACTTTTATTAGTATTGCCACTGCTTTATAAGAAGAAAATTCTTCATATGACAGTCGGGTAGCGAGGGGGGTGGGGGAGGGGGGGTTGAGGCAGGATCTTGAATTATTCATTTGTAATCCCAGGAACAAGCATCATTGGCAACAAGCTATTTGGAGATTGTAGACTAAAAGAATGCTTCCACTCTTCTTCCATCAAGCAGCAGTGCAAAGAACGGAGGTTATATAACTTTTCTCATAACCTCCTTTACAAATAGGTCTCTAGACTATTGTGGATCCGCTAAGGTTATGAATCATATTGGGATAAGAGTGGATCTTATATCAGGATAATGCGAGGATACAATCGAGACTTCGTTCATATTCTCAAATATTCACGTGATGAGGGGGGGGGCGGTTTTCAAAAAATGCATTTGAGATTCTTTTAACTCGTAATACCCTCCTATACAATATAAATGTAATAGCATATTCAGAGAGAGAACCTACCGCATGTAATTTTATTGCTCTAGAATACCCTGTGTAATGCAACAAATTTCATAATGTAACTATCTTTGATCCTTTTACTTTCAAATAAATGTTAATAGAAGGGAAGGGGGGCTTCAGAGGGGGGGGGGGGGGCTAATTGAAGCTTCCCCACCTCCCCTTGGTACTGTAATGCTTAACCCCCCGCGCCCGCCCCCCCGCCCCAGATAATATTGAGAGGACTCGCCTCCCCCGCCAACCCCGAAGTGCAACACACTCAACACACACACACACACACACACACACACACACACACACACACACACACACACACACACACACACAGAACACACACACACACACAACACACCACACACACACACACACACACACACACACACACACACACAACACAAACACAAACACACACCACACACACACACTCACACAGTGTGTGTGGTGTGTGTGTTCTCTCTCTGAAACTGTTTAATAAATTTTCATTATTATTTGTGATTTGAATTATTTTGAAAATTTTTTGACAGCCTTAAAACAAAAGTCGACCATAATACTATTTTTTTTTTTTTTAACATCATCTCGCGACCCCCCGAGGGGTCGCGACCCCTAGGTTGAGAACCACTGCAGTGTAATGTAAACATTCTATTCAATATTCCCATATCTTCCTTTAAAATTGCATTGCATCGTTTACTCTTAAGAGTAAATCCTTTAGGTTGTCGCAAGTATCTGTTTCAGAATTCCTCGAATGCTGTATAGCTTTCCACAACATGGGCTATCGTCCATATTACAAATTCAGTACGTTATAAATCATGCTATGTAGCGAAAATTATAGGATAAACTTCAAGTTGTCACTCCATCGGCCAAGATCCAGGGAATACCAAGTATCGGTCAGTTCTTTGGGGAAATGGAGGGCACTTTGGTGTTACATATGGAAAAGGCAGGCGCATCCCGAAAACAAGGTTTGGAATTTTTCCTAATAAAGGCGATATTCATAATCAGTGTGTAAATTATTTTTGGCGGATTTAGAAATATCCGATTGGAAAGCTTATTTTTAAGGATTGCCATTGTTTAGGTAATTGTTAATAGTATAACAATTAATACAGATTTCGAATCAGCCGGTTCATTTGAATGAGTTTTGTATAGCTGTGCTGAATTTCGTCTAGGCTCTCCCGTTTCCTGTTCACGGTATCATAGTAGGGGAAACTGATCCTTGTTGCTGGGGGGAAAATAAAGATCACCACAACACAGTTGTATTTCTTTTAATCTTATCCTGAGGATATTTGTGGATCTATCGAGACCATGTTTCCAAATATATTATCTGCGTGGCGAGAGAGAGAAGTTTAACTGGATGGATTTTTAAGCCTTGTGTACCAAGGGTTGAGATGGCCGCTTTTATTAGTCTCTTAAGCAAGGTTTAAATTTTCAGAATCTATTTTATCCATCTAATTATAAATATACAACAAAAATCAAGTTGATTGTTAAATGGAGTTAATCCTTGGACTCGATATTGTAGTTTCAGAAATTTGATATATAAAACCAGAGGAAGCAATGGTGCTGAGAAAATATAGTCTATAGGAAAAGATATAAGGTATATAAAGAACCAAGTTTTACTACACTGAATCGCATTCCTCCTGGATACATGAGGTTTATACAATTGAATTGGTCGTCCTTGTAATTTGTAATCTATATAATTTCAAACATCGATTCCTCAACATGGTGTTGCAGCGAGTTTATGGGGTTATGACATTTGTGTTGTCAACCATATGAAGGTCGGAGTAAAGCCGGGCTGGTAGGAGAAAGCTTGTCACATCCGGGAACTGTCAAACCAACTGACAGCCCGACCCTTAAGAGGGAAGATTATATGGATTTTTAAAGATAACAGGGCTCCAAAATCTCATTCACCCACGCCACTTTCGAGATGTTGATAAGACCTCGCCTTAAGCCCCATCCAGACAAGTGAGCTTTGCTCGAGGTGACATTGAGGAAACCTCATGCAAAGCTTTATTCCAAGGCTTTCCTCGCGGTTTCTCCAATCCCCAAGGGCACTGGGCTGGGCTTTCACGATTGCCCATTACATTGTTGAAGTAGCAATCGCCATGACCAAGATGTAAAAGTACTTTACAAAATTAGAATGAACAGTCAAGTCAGGCCAACCATATATTGTGGAGTCTGGTAAGACGTTTGTTGTAAAGACCACTATTTTACACTTAATTGTCAATTAGTTCCTTTATTTTATCCTGTGAACACATTTCAAAGGCCAGTTCAAATGCCATTTTTCATTTATAAGGAAAATGACAATAAATTCTGCATACTTTCATTCTCTTCCATTAACATAGCATGTGCAACGTTTCAGCTTTGAAGCGGTAGGGGAGAGAGAAAAAACACTTTGGTTATAAATCCCTTGTATTGTAATACTTGAAGGGGAGTGTTTAATATTTTGTAAACACTTGACCAGAAAATAGACATACATAGATGTACTTACAGAACTGATACACAGAAATTGCCCTTTTAAAATGAAGAAAAAATATTCTTGGAGTATTTTCATCAACTGAAGAATCAAAAGAAGCAAGCAAATGCTAAAACTCTTGCAGTATTATAAGAAAAAGAAAAGTACATGTCTTTTAGAGGGCACCTAAATATTATCATGATGACAGTATAGTGTATATTATCACAATAGTAGGCCAGTTTCTGAATTACAGGTGAGAGGATGTCTTGTGACACTGCACTGGTTCCTTGGCAGCAACATGGAGTCAATTACCAGCAGCCTTGCAAGCATTTTCATAACGCTCGTTCACATTCTCCCAGTTGATGACATTGAAGAAAGCCTTCACGTAATCAGCGCGGAGGTTCTTGTACTGAAGGTAGTAGGCGTGCTCCCAGACATCAAGGCCGAGCAAGGGAATCAGTCCTGCAATACAATTCAAATGGTTGCTTAGCTAATAAAGATCAGAGCAAATCAATTTCTATATTTCCATGGTAATAAAGCTTGTACTAAATGATGAAACTGGAATTCAATCACATTAAAAATTGTCGTTAAATTATGACAGGTAATTGAATTTACCATGTGTGATCTGCAAAGGATCCTGGTTCTGGCAGGTGGCAATCTCGAGCTTCTTGTGATTGGGGCAGTAGCCGAGCCATCCCCAACCAGAGCCTTTCACTCCAACACTGGCAGCGGAGAATTTGTCCTGCAAGAAAAGGGCAGCTTATATTTAGGGCCAGGGAGAGGGAGAGTGGGAGACTGACAAAAAGGGGAAAGTCAATCACATGTGCACACAACATATTTGAATCAGCATTTTCTTCAGGCCAGTCACTACAGCCTACTTGATTTAGAACCTTCCAATATGAACAATCAAAATTGGTCCGCATATGACAAACTCACCTTGAAGGACTGGAATGATCCAAAGCTCTCATCAATAGCTTGTGCAATTGCTCCTTGAGGCTCACCACCAGCATCGGGAGCCATGTTGGTCCAGAAGATGGTGTGGTTCAGGTGGCCACCGCCATTGAACTTGATGGCAGGAAGAAGGGCATTCATAGCGCTGACATCGTTGGCTGCTTCTGCCTCAACCAACTGAAATAACAGGACTTTTATTAAGTGGGGTGGGGGAATATGTATACAAACACACACACACACGCCAACAAAAGTTCAATATTACATCGACTAACAATATTGTATCTTAGAAATAACCTAATTCAATTGCAACTTGTAATTAGTTTTGCTAATCTTATCCTTCGTCTAATCAGAGGTTCAAATGGCTTCCTATGCTCGGTGGCTCAAGTGAACTGCAGGTAGCACAAGGTCTTCTATAATGGACATCATTATCACCTAAGTTTGCTAGGTTTGAAACGATAATTGCTATCACACTCTGCATTCCTACCCTATCCTCTCCTCCATTCATATTCAACCCTGTCCTCCTGTTGGATTTCGTCTTCTATCTAAATGGATTAGAGTTACAAAGCTGACACTTTATATGGGAGGACTGGTCGAGTTTCAATAAGTTGAACCTAGAATAAATTTATCTGAAGTTCATTTGGGTGCAATTGTTAGGACAAGTTCATAAAAGTATTTGAAGAAACTTCAACTCAAATCAGTTTTGTGGAAAAAAGTTACTGATCCTGATGTTCGAATTTACTACAGGACTTTAAATTGATTGTTTTTTCCTACCTTTTTGGGCAGTATGACAACCACACAATTTACCAACCAGAAAAATGGCAGGATGTACAATAAATTTACTTGTGTGGTGTGCATGTACAAAACAAGCTCACTGATCAATTTTTAGTAAGACGACATGCTATTGCAAAATTAACCCTTCAAACCAGAGGAGTTTAAATGTTTGTGGTATTCAAGTAGATTCCATGTCCATTAAAAAAACAAAAACAAAATCCAACATTTTTTTAAAGGTAAACAAATCCTGATTCCAGCAGAAACCAATTATTAAGTGTATCAGGCAACTGAAAATTCTAAAATATTCTGGAGTAAAAACTATTTATACATTTTCTGCAATTCCTTAGTAATTTGTGATGGTGTCATCACTGAGTAATAAAGATTTATTTTATGTGCAATCAAGATAGCTTATTGATTTCTCTTGCAAAATAATCACAAGGTGTGGTTCCTTTATCAATTATTTAATCATCTTTTCATGATTACAAATTTTCATTATATTGGATCTCAAAAAAAAAAAAAATAATAATAATAAAGGAAAGTTCACATGCTTAAATATCAATTACTATAATATGAAATTTCAAGATGTCTAAATAGCTTCCACTCTGGTCCAAAATGTTTAGTCACAAATTAATCTGGAAGGATAATTTTAATATTTACATATTATTAGACAGATGAATGTGTCTTAGTAAGCATGTCCCTAAGCCCAAAGGCAATTCTGGTGGATCTTCAATATAATAAAATATTGCATTCCACTGAAAGTAACCAGCTCTGCTTTGGATGAATCTCTACATCCAACCCTTTATGATGTACTGCAAAGCTATGAAACTGACAATACAATTTCATAAAAATAGAACTCAAATTAACTATTAACCCATTCATGCCGGGTGACTTGCTATCAGGGGGTCTAAAAATAGTCCCGGACCCGGGGGACCCCCTGCCACATGCTACATTTTCGGCCCTCGCCCTGGGAGGCCAGTAGCGACGTGCTGAAACGTCCGCATTAAAATGAAAGATTATTCTTAGTATAATTTGAGTAATATTGATGACATGGTAAATTTTGTGTCTGATTTGTTGAATAAGATGATGAGTCAAAAGACTATCGTAAAGTCAAATGTAATTGGCCGAGGGGAAAAAAAAAAAAAAAATATATATATATATATAACATTCTTATTTGTCAATTATCCATGATGTCATGTCACCTTTCCACTTGCTATTTGGTTTCTTCCACGTTTCCCAGGCTTTTCAGGAACGGGGAATACTGTAATTGGTGGATAGCGCGAATATAAACCCTCAAAATCAGGAGAATAATCACTTCTAAGCTTGCCACCACGCCGAAACGATCTGCAAAGGTTTTGCACTGCCGCTCCCTCGCCTCAACCACTCGTCATGATTCCACCGACGAGGACGTTGACGACCCTCAACCTTCCACTTCTGGAAGGGTTTTGGGATCGTCAGCAGAACTTGAGTTCCATGATTCCTCTTTGGATGACCATGGTAAGTGTGCACTTGTGTGTTTTTTTTTTTTTTTTTTTTTTAGATTGTTTTTTCATATGTTCAAAGTTGTTATTTTTATGAAAGTAATTTTTTCGAGTTTTTAGTTTTTCTAACTTAGGCTTTTCCGAGGATGAGTGGCAAGACAGAGTTACTTTCTGCGGGTAAGTGTAAACTTATCTATCTTGTGTTTCTTACGTGTGTTATTGACTTAGTGTTTTTCATGATTATTTATAAAGTTATGTTTGTGAAAAAAATTCATTGTCCCTTCCTTTCAGCTGGTCCCTCCGCCAGCCGTGAAAGAACTGATCGTTCGGCATCTCATGCTTCTGTCCCAGAGAGTTCCCGTAAGTCTTAGTACCTATGTTTCTTCTTCAGGTCCACTTCGTTGTTTTCCTGATTCCGATTGGGAGGATGATGATGTGGGAAGTGTCTCGAGCAGTGACGATACCAACAGTGAGTGGGATCAATTGGACTTCGTTTCTAATGACAGTTCAATTGACTCCAATACTCTGCTGTCGCAAATTGTCCTGCACAGGTCGCAGTGGAATGCCCCTGGTACTCCGGGGTTCAATTAATTTTTGTTTGAATCAAGGTATGTTTCTCTGATGAATCAATGATGGAAATACTGAGTGATAGGCGAAACTTCGTGAGGACGTCAAAAGAGAAGGACCACCCTGACTGTCAGAAGACTGCAGTCAAGTTCCCTTCCAAAGTCATGGTTTGGTCCATCATATCTGCATAAGGTACAGGTCGTTTAGAGATAGTGGATGGCGCTCTGAATCAAGACATACCTTAACCCATTAACGCCGGGTGGTACAGCGTCTGTACCACGACCTCTCTGAGCCCGGTGGCCGGGTGGTACAGGTGTGGTACCACAAATTTTTGCTTCGATATTCCGGCTGGTACATACGTTGTACCACCGCCACCTCGCCCACCATAAGTGCCAGAACATGCGTCTTTTTGACTTTTTCTTTTTGTTATCGTGTTTTTGAAGTGACGTCAGAACCCACGTGACTTTCTATGAAGACAGAACCCACGTGACTTTCTGTGACGACAGAACCCACGTGACTTTCTGTGACGACAGAACCCACGTGACTTTCTGTGACGACAGAACCCACGTGACTTTCTGTGACGACAGAACCCACGTGACTTTCTGTGACGACAGAACCCACGTGACTTTCTGTGACGACAGAACCCACGTGACTTTCTGTGACGACAGAACCCACGTGACTTTCTGTGACGACAGAACCCACGTGACTTTCTGTGACGACAGAACCCACGTGACTTTCTGTGACGACAGAACCCACGTGACTTTCTGTGACGACAGAACCCACGTGACTTTCTGTGACGACAGAACCCACGTGACTTTCTGTGACGACAGAACCCACGTGACTTTCTGTGACGACAGAACCCACGTGACTTTCTGTGACGACAGAACCCACGTGACTTTCTGTGACGACAGAACCCACGTGACTTTCTGTGACGACAGAACCCACGTGACTTTCTGTGACGACAGAACCCACGTGACTTTCTGTGACGACAGAACCCACGTGACTTTCTGTGACGACAGAACCCACGTGACTTTCTGTGACGACAGAACCCACGTGACTTTCTGTGACGACAGAACCCACGTGACTTTCTGTGACGACAGAACCCACGTGACTTTCTGTGACGACAGAACCCACGTGACTTTCTGTGACGACAGAACCCACGTGACTTTCTGTGACGACAGAACCCACGTGACTTTCTGTGACGACAGAACCCACGTGACTTTCTGTGACGACAGAACCCACGTGACTTTCTGTGACGACAGAACCCACGTGACTTTCTGTGACGACAGAACCCACGTGACTTTCTGTGACGACAGAACCCACGTGACTTTCTGTGACGACAGAACCCACGTGACTTTCTGTGACGACAGAACCCACGTGACTTTCTGTGACGACAGAACCCACGTGACTTTGTGACGACATAACCCACGTGACTTTGTGACGACATAACCCACGTGACTTTCTGTGACGACATAACCCACGTGACTTTCTGTGACGACATAACCCACGTGACTTTCTGTGACGACATAACCCACGTGACTTTCTGTGACGACATAACCCACGTGACTTTCTGTGACGACATAACCCACGTGACTTTCTGTGACGACATAACCCACGTGACTTTCTGTGACGACATAACCCACGTGACTTTCACGTACGCGACTTTCGGTGACGTTGCAGCCCGCGTCATCGGAAACTACTTCACTCCGATGACCTGATTCGTCAATTACTTCCACGTAGGGAATTGTGACGTGGTAACGCGGGAAAATGGGGTATAAATAGCCCCCTGGAACACCTCAGAATTCACTCTGCTTTCGAGATGGCTCCCAAGCGCTCCTGCTCCGCTGCCCGCTCCGCTGCCCGCACCCTGTTGCTCTCCACCTCTTCGGAGGATGACCCTGCTCAGGTCTCCAGCACTCCGAAGAGGCCCCGCCCTGGGCCATCCCACCTTCCCGACGACTTCCGTGATCTTCCTCATGCCCGACCTCTGACTGTCTTTGACTTCTCGTCATGCGACGAGGACAGCGACGACGACACCGACTACCGTCCTCGCAGGCAGTCAGAGGAAGAAGGTCACGGGGACAGCTCCTGTTCGGAGGACGAACAGGAAGACTACGTCGGCCTGGTGGATACCATGCTGGAGAGCGACGAGCCCTTGTCCGCTTACGTGGACCGTAGGCGCAGCAGGAATGAGCCTGGGACTCCCTCTTTTGTTTGGAGAAAGAGGGACAACTTTCCTCGAAAGCATGCGTTCGCTGCCCATCCTGGGGTCAAGGCCGACCTGGATGGGTCCAGCACGCCACTGGAGATCTTCAGGTGCTTGTTCCCTGAAGATCTCCTCCTCCACATCATCACGGAGACCAACTTGTAAGTAGTCATCATTTACTCACCTTTTGCTCTATATTGTTATATGTTTTGTGTATAGATGTCCTCCCTCAGACAATGTTGGAATTGTTTTACTTATGTTTGATTTTTACTCTTCTGCAGGTATGCTGAGACACGCCCTCCTCCCTCCTCATCCCATATGAGGAAGTGGACTCCACTGTCCAGGGAGGAGTTCTCTGCATACATGGGCCTCCGTGTGAACATGGGGCTGCAGCCCCGCTCGAATTACCGCGACTATTGGTCCACCGACGAGCACCTGCGGTCGTACCTCTACTCAGACGTGATGGCGCGGGACAGGTTTGACCACCTCACCAGCCACCTCCATTTCGCCCATTTGGAGGAGGGTGAAGGCGTCCCCGCAGATCGTCTGTGGAAGCTACGGCCGGTGATCAACTCCCTGGATTTGACCTTCAAGTCCACCCTCGTGCCCGACAAGGACATCGCCATCGACGAGTCCTTGTGGAAGTTCCGTGGGCGCTTGGGGTTCATCACCTTCAACCCTTCGAAGCGAGCTCGCTTCGGGTTGAAGGTATACAAGCTGTGCTCCTCCACGGGCCCGTCGTCCGGGTACACCTCGTGTTTCCGGATATACACGGGCCAGGACCGTGGAGACGTGCCAGCTGGGACGAAGGTCGTCTTGGAGCTGATGGAGAAGAGTGACTGTTTGGGGAGGGGTTACAGTGTCTTTGTTGACAATTGGTATACCTCCCCGACTCTTTTCCACATGCTTCAGGAAAGGCGGACGAATGTGGTGGGTACTGCGCGCATCAACAGGAAGTGGATGCCGAAGGACTTCACCGCACTGAGAAGAGGCGAGATGGACTACAGGAGTACCCCTACGGGCATGCTCTGCGTGCAGTGGCATGACCGTAAGGTGGTCACCGTACTGTCTACGGTTCATCGCGCCTCGGTCGACGGAGACGGAAAGCCCCACGCCATTCTCGACTACAACGTCGGGATGAAGGGCGTGGACGTGGGCGATCAACTTTCCGCCTCTTACCCCACCACTCGGAGGTCGAGGGTGTGGTACAGGAAGGTGGTGTTCTTCCTGTTCGACCTCGCGGTCGTCAATGCCTTCGCCGTTCATCGGACACTAGGCGGCCGGAATTCCCAGGAGTTCCGGTTGAAGCTGGGGAAACTGCTCATCGGCGGCTACCGGTATGGTAACGCGCCGATGACCAGGAGGACCGCCCTTGACGAGGGTGTTCTACCAGGCCAGCTTCCGCCACAGACGAGGGCACGACGACCGCATTCTCAGCAACCCGCCTTGCCAGGGAGTCGGCTTCGATGTCGCGTGTGTTCCCGCAATGGAATACAGCGAAGGACCAAGACGCGGTGCATAACCTGTGGCGTGGGGTTATGCCAGTATGACTGCTTTGATGAGTGGCACGACTTCGTCTGAAGTCGTGCCACTCGTCAAGGTAGTCATTCGTACAGTACATATGCTTTTATGTACCTTCTGATTCTCTACATATGCTTATGTAGTGATTGTTGTTTCTACATATGTTTTTTATGTAGTTTCTTCCATTTTATATACATGTTTGTGTATATATGATTGTATATACATTGTACATATGCTTTATGTACTTGTTGTTTACCTTTTCATCAATAAACCTTGTTATTCTTTCCATAATTTCTCATTTTCCATACAGTAGAAATGGTAAAACTTGCCTTTCTCCTTTTCTCTCATGATTACTTGGCATTGGTACTCCACACATCGAAGATGGATACATAAAGCAGAATGAACTCAGAACTCAAAGTTATAACCAGTAAAACATAGTGCGATCTTGTAAAATCGTAAAACTTGACTTGTAACTATTTTCGTTTTTTCAACTTTTTAGCTCATTATTACGTATCAAAGGTAATCACACAAATCGAAGACGAATACATAAGAGACGAATGAACTCTATACTCAAACTTATAACCCATAAAACATAGTTCCGGGTTGTATTATGGATGAGAAAGGAAGTTTAGAGTCGTGTTTTATTCCATATTCTTATAAAAATCGGCCGTAAACGTGGCAAATCAGAGACGATGGAACAAATATTTTTGGAACGCGTCCTCCACTCAGCGTGGCAGACGAAAAACAGCCCGGCGAGCGGGTCTGGCTGGTTTAGCTACCCCCAGCAGAGTGGTGTGGCGACACTTGGCAACCCCCGTCGTGTATGGGTTAATATGGAAAAAGTTCAATAAAAAAAAAAGTGCTGTAACATATTTACAGACTAAAATACCTCCTCTGAACATAGTAATATTTTCTACCCATGCCTTTACATTTTAGACAACCACGCAAACCACAAGGATAGGGTGGGTGAAAAACGCTTTGCGAGGGTCAGCACACCCTTGCACAGTGGGAAAACACCCCGGCACTAAGCATTGTGTGCTTGAAATTTTCCCGGCATAAGTGGGAGTAAGCAAAAATCCGCCACAGCGCGAATGGGTTAGGGGAAGTCAACTATTAACCCACCTTCTTTGTAGCAGCAATGAGGTTATTAATGTAACCCTGGTGATGCTTGGTGTGATGAATCTCCATGATCATGCCCGAAATGTGTGGTTCGAGGGCATTAAAGTCGTACTTGAGAGGGGGCAGAGCATGAGCACCACGTTCCTCACCTGGAAGTGGAGTTAAGTTTAAGACACCATGTTATAGATATCAGAATGAAGATAAGCTAAAATTTTTACGTTACCAATTTAATAACTTTACTATTACTGTACAATATAATCTGAACTTTATTCTTAACTTGTTAATGCACACTTAAGCTATCTTCTATAGTCTCTTGAATAAGAGGTAGATATTTACACCGACTTACCCAATTCAGCATTGATATGAGCAAACATCTGTGCAATCTGTGGACTGACTGTACCAGCTTGAGCAACACCTGCCTGCTGCACGACAATCCCCTCTACATATGTAGCCATCTCTCGGATGGCAACGGCCTCATCTGCAGCATTTGCAAACTGAAAATGCACACCAGAAATGGAATTCTTTTGTAAATAGATTACATATATTTCAATAATTCAACCATTTTGGTACTTCTACATTAAGTATAAGACATTTCTTTAGCAGGAATTATAATTCCTAATGTATAACTAAGTACAAGTATATGTAATTTACCTGATTCTTCTTGATCTGGTCCACTTCAATTCCAGTTAGCTCAGCCAACTTCTTCTCCAGGATGGAAATGTAAGCTTCCTTTGCCTCAGCCATGATTTTACTTATTCCTGAAATGCAAAATTAAAATGTAATGTACACCCACATATGAAAGATATATTGGCTATTTATATTTCTAATATTAAACCCTAAAATAAATCTGAAAAGTGCAGATAAATTGTATGTATATTCAAATCTGTTTACGACTAGATCTTTGTGTGAATCACAGGTAAAAAATGTAAAACCTAAAAATCGTAGCTGGAATGCACTTTTTCCTCACCCAATGAAAATATGTGAAGTATACAATCCCAATTTTCAATTATTCACTTCTGGCATTTCTATCATCTTGGCATGGGGTAAACTAACCTCATCCCTATATAGACTAAACGACTAATACTGATGCAGAATGCCTTCATCCACAATTAATATAATCATTTAAAATACAAATAGCTTTATAAACTGGTTTTGACATTTTCAGAATCAGAAGTCCTCTCTGCATCATGTGGATATTACAGTATCAGTAAAGTCAAAACAAATTAGATATGCTCTTTGGTTCTTTTCATGGATATGATCATTTCATTATAAACGTCTAAACATGCAGTTGTAAAAAGTAAAAAAAACAACATTTTGCTCTTAACACATTATCTGCCAAAGAGCTTTTATGTAATTCATCCCACCGTTATGTTTCCTGCTATAAAACAAGGAGTACAACTCGTTACTCTTATCAAACACATTGTATCAACAGTCTTGGGATATGTATGGTAATGCATCGGCACAATTTGTTTAGCAGTGCCACACAAGCTATCTCAAATTGATTTTTGTTTCAGCATAATTTATTCAATTGAATATCAGAAGATAATGTATGTTTTGATAAACAAAATACATTTTTTTTTTTTTTTTTTTAAGCTTAGTCACATTCATCTTTACCCGTTTTATGGATTAATAATGGGACTTAAAAAATTATTTACGTACCACAGGTGGTACATATGGCAGTTAATGTGTTAATAATATGAATAGCTAAAAGAAACACAGGCAAACTCGCAGATCTGGGTTGTTGAATAATATTAAATTCATTCTTTATAAGAACACAGCTTGACAAAATGATTTGAAATTTTGAAGATTAGTTTAAGATAGCATGGAGTTGTTATAAGGTTGCAATTGTAGGAATATGAGCCAACATTTGAAGGTTCCTTTAATATTAAAAAAAAGTTTCAAAATTACTTAATTCTCTATCACAGTTTAGCAGTAGCTAAATGACAAGTCATAGCTTAAAATTATTCTATTAAATTGTAAACCTTCAAATGTTCTTACATTTTTTTTTACATACATATGTGTATGTATGTATGATATACACATGTCACTTTACCTCACATATAAAAGCATCTGAACAAAAAAGGGCAAAAGCCAGGACAAAATACAATGAAACCTCTGATCTTTAACATTTTATATCAAACCAATTAAAATTCTTACCAATACCCCAAACCAATTTGTATAACGAGGTTTCAATGTTCGACAAAATTGCAAGGCCTTACCCTCCATTTTTGCAAGCTGAGTGGTGCTTCACAACAGCTTCCCTGCAATATCATATCTTATTTTGTTTGCAACATTACAGTTGATCAAGCCTCAGGGATGTCCAACTATTAAACTAATTTCTTTCCTCAAATCTCTAATGTCCATCTTTACCTTTAGACTTCAACCAATTTTGTAGTCAGCAAGATTCTGCTTTCCCAAAAAATAAATTTCTGCAGTTGTTAAATATGCCAATTGGTTTGCGAGGTACTAGGTGGACTGCCCTGATGAACAAAGAATATAAACACTAAACATGTATTGAGAAAATTGTTGGCCACAGCATGAAAATGATCTCTGGACTGTTTTAAGTCAGTCAAAATTCCACTTCAAAATGTGGAAAATGTCCATTGTTTTGTATCATCAGTGACTTCATACAAACTTCCAACACTTTCTTATTGTCTTGTAAAAACTAAGCATGTCTACTACAGTTTAAGCTGATTTCTGAAGGAGTTAAAATAGTGAAATCTAAGAAAGTAGCACTTATTTCTTTAAGCATTATCTGTTTATGAAAAAGACAGATTTTCATACAATCACAGACGGCCTTTACCTATAGGTAGAAAGAAAATACTTCCCAATCTATGGGCACAACCATGTTAACATCACCTGCAATAAACTTGAATAGGAGTAATATCAATGCCTGAAATTATTTTTATTTTGGCTGAGGATGATATATACAAAGGCAATCTTATCTAATCATGGGCAATAGATCATCCTCTACTGATATGGGTCTGAGGCATCTACCTTGTTTCTTGCACTTTTTATATTATACTACTTACAATCTCTACCTGGTAACAGTTCAAAACTACTTATAAATTGGGCTTCCATACTTCCCTAAACCAAACTATTACAATTGCTGATTTTAGCTGCAACAAATCACGTATCTACTCCCTATGCACAACTGATTCTTATGATAATGCCGAGATTTTTGATGGATAGATACTTTTATCGAGTACCCACTCCTCTCTACAGACGAGAAGTGTACATCTCAACATTTATGATATTGCCATAGCATTCCTAGATTCCTAGATGGAGCAGACAAATGTTTGAGCATTTCCTTCTCTCACACAAACACACACAAAGGGTATTGAGGAACTCGACATCTCTATGAACTAATTTACGAGTTTTTAAATATGAAGCCATATAGATCTTTTCATAGTATACATAAGTATAAAGATACTAGCATCTAAGGCAATCCTAAATAAAATACCTATCAAATGAATCTATACAAATTGGGGGGGGGGGGGGACAACAGATTATGGGGTAAAAAAAGTACAAAAAGAACAAATGAAAGAACATGGGTTATAAAGTCCCAGTGTAATATTTCCAAATACAGAAAAAAATGAGTCCACTATCCCATACAATAGTCACTGTTAGAACATTATCTTCAAACCCTAACATAGATCTATATTCCCACTCAGGACCTTCTGTCTCTAGTCTGACATGATAGTGATGCAGTATCAAGCGATTGCCTCGGTAGTTTTTGCTCAAGTAAAGAGCAAAAAAATTTCAATTTTCTTACAAGAACAAGCTTGCTCCTTATTTAACATTGCCTGGCAGAGTATTGTTGACGAAGGAATCAGTCCAAGCTTTGATTTGCTAGAATCTACATGAAGGTTTACTGGTCTCTTGCATCATGCACATCACAAATTGCTTCCGTCACAGCTTTTATGGAGAGTACCAATAATTGTTGAAAGACTAAAATCAATATTCCATTTATATCAGTGTAATTGAAAGATTGAAAATAAAAAGCTAGTCAGGGAATGCAAATTTGCACCAAAAACAGCTATGTATTATACTCCATCTTGGTTTCAAACCCATTTCACATCAACATTAGGTAATACCAAGATCTATTACATATCACGATAATACAAATTATCATCTATTCCTTTTGAACACCTATTTCCTTGACAGACCACAACATTCATTCGATTTTACTTGCAACATGTACAATGCTTCAAAAAAATCCATAGCAAAAAATAAAAAATAAAAAAATGATTACATAATCCCGACTTACAGTAGTGACAGACAGCACAACCACTTGTCTTCCAACCTCGTGGCATTTTTTAAGTGAAGCTTAGTAAGTATATTATAATGGCAAGTGTTTGTGGGTATATTTGTCTGTATTCCCTAGAAGCTTCTAAAAGCAAGTGTCAGATCTTAGAGAGAACAAAAAATGTTTATATATAATGAGTAACCGATTTTAACCTGTGACGTAACCTATTAGACTAGATTTGTCGACTAAATCAAATCAACGTCATGTACATATCCAATGGTATAGAAATGGCAAAATCCCCTCACTCAAATTTCACAAAGTCACTATGACAATTCATAAGCACAGGAGCGTCGGGACACGAGACGAGAACCCAAGGCCATCCCTCATCAAAAAGCCGGCCCCATTAACCCTCTATTTCACCCTCTTCCGCGAAATGCCTCCCTCCAAACACTCGCTCAATCGAAAGAACGCATACTCATCCACCGTCCGAGCAACCATACCCTAAATCCCGATGCTTAAAACAGCCAGAAAAATCCCCCAACAGGAAAAATACTCACAAGGGAACGTGTACGACGCAAGCAGGTTGGTGAAGCTGTGGCGAGCGACGCAGGGCGAAGCGGAGGCCCGGCCGCGCATGCGCAGTGCCTCGCGCCCTCCCGGGAGCGGTTCCTCCCAACGACCATCGGCGGTGTAATAATTCTTTGATTTACGACTCTATGTGAGGTATATATGTTTCTCTACCTATCTGCCTGCCTGCATAAATAAATGATTTAGTAGATGCACATATAAATACGTATATATCATACCGTATATATCGTTAAGTACTATTTCCTGTCTGCGACTACTCCCTACTTACAGGGTGTGAATGGCTGTTTTACATAGAGCTCGCTGTTTTATCGTTTTTTTTATTGAAGGATTGGGCTATTGAATAGTTTTAAGAGTATATGTAATTCGATTATGCGGAATTTAATGCGAGTAGCTATGCGGTGGTTGTAATAGGCACAGCAGTGATATGCAAACAAGCGACACTGTGTCGTATGTTGCAAATAATTGCAAATTATTGTGCTTTGCAGTTATACTTTACGTATATCAAGGATTCCTAGATAAACGGGGCAAATATTTCTTAACAATTTTCTAAACCGCAGTTGCCAGATTA
>NW_028234439.1:2393961-2406461 GCF_977035675.1 Penaeus japonicus
ACGTTAGTACCAAAGTACCTGTTGATCGCCTCGGAGATATTACACTGAGGAAGTACCAAGAAACCTGAGGGAGTGGCACGGTCGCTTCTTGCCCTAGTTATGATGTTCGCCCTTTTCTTTCTGAGGTTTAGGAAGAAACCTCTGGGATATTGATGGTTTAATAATGATTCTATAATGTATTTAATTTCATCCTCGAGAAATTCTTCTTGCACGGTAAACTGAATTTCACCGTGGGGGGCGTTTAGCAGCATGTCCTTCAAATTATTCAATTTGGAGTGCATGCATCAATTATGCGGATAACCAGCCACAGAGCGAGAACATCACGTGAACCTTCAGCTCCTGTTTGATATGCATTCGTCTTGTATTTTCACCTGTTATGTATTTCCGTGGAAGACCTCCGTCGAAACGCGTCAAATACATCTCTTGCGTGTTTAGATATTCAGTCTCATTCTTACCTTTCTTCTACACAGACACATACACACACGCACACACACACACACACACACATATGTATATATATATGTGTGTGTGTGTGTGTGTGTGTGTGTGGGTGGGTGTGGGTGTGCGTGTGTGTGTGTGTGTGTGTGCGTGTGTGTGTGTGTGTGTGTGTGCGTGTGTGTGTGTACACACGCACATTATCCTCTTGTCCATTCACTAAGTATCAATTCATGAGATATTACAATTCATTCTTATCCTAATACACTCATTCATTTATTCTGTCATCCATCCATTCCTTTTGTCGCCCGTACACTCATTCTTCCGCCCATTTAACCCCATTCCCGCCCATTCATGCATTTTGTCGCCCATTCATGCATTTTGTCGCCCATTCATGCCCATTCATTAACTATGTTGCCCATTCATTAACTCTGTCACCCATTCATTCACTATCAGTTACTCACGCCCATGGATTCATTCTGTCAGCCCTTCATTCACTGTCACTTATTCACGCCCATGGATTCATTCTGTCACCCATTCATTCACTATCACTTACTCACGCCCATGGATTCATTCTGTCAGCCATTCATTCACTATCACTTACTCACGCCCACAGATTCCATATGCCCCTCCTCTCGCCCAATTCACCAAAGAGTCTCTCCCGCCCTCAGAGGCGGAGCCCGAGAAGACAGATATTGCCGACGACGTCATAGAGTTCACTTGGTGTCGCATGACCAGATGGCAGTGCCACTTGCTGTGCCGAGGTGTCCACCGCCCGCACTTCCTGCTCACGAACTCAACCACGTGCACTTGCTACGACACCGCCCAGCCAGGCTCCAGCTGGTGAGTTGGGCGTAGTTGCACGCAGGGCTTCCGGACGAGTGTTGTGAGAGGTGTGATCAGAAAGGATTAAGTTTCCTGCTGATTTTTAATCTCTTTTGAGAGAGAGAGAGAGCTACGTTGTGAGAATGTGTTCAGTGTGGGCGTTTCTGTTTCTGTTTTGATTTGTACTTTTCCCCCCATGATGTTGCATTTGTTACTATAAGGTGCGAACCTCACCATCGGCCAAAGGCTAAAGGCTTGGTAGTCATTTACTAGCTTTTTTATATACAGGGATTTATGAATGAAATATTTCCTGGGCAAAAAGCCGCCAGAGTGTTAAGGAGGTCGCTTTGTGATTTCAGATGCGTTTTTAAATAACGTCTCTCTCAACACTGGATATATCTATGTTCAGAAGGTTATATTACTGTATTAGTGTGTGTGTGTGTATGTGTCTGTATACACGTGTACATATACACACACATATGTGTCTGTATACACGTGTACACACACACACACACACACACACACACACACACACACACACACACACACACACACACACACACACATATATATATATATATATATATATATATATATATATTATATATATATATATATGTATATACATATATATATGTATATACATATATATATATATATATATATATATATATATATATATATATATATATATACATATATGTGTGTGTGTGTGTGTGTGTGTGTGTGTGTGTGTGTGTGTGTGTGTGTGTGTGTGTGTTAGTGCATGTGCATGCCCTCCTTTACCCAATTCGCTTACGGTGATGCCATTTGCAGGATAGACAAAGATTACCCTCTTCCTTCGACCTGCATGGAATACTACCAGCTTGGTTACATGGTGCGTGGGCGCTACAAGATGAATATGGGCGTACGTCTTTTCTGCAACATGGAAGGTAAGGCGGAAGATACTCGTGTGGCATTATCCCTGTATGGTCGTTTAGATTGTTTTTTTTTTCGAAATCAGGTCTGAATTTTGATTGTTTTTTTTTTTACTTGGAAGTGTGATTGTCATGTCACTATTGTTTTTTTTTGATTTTTGATTTTTTGATTTAGAGGTTTCTCGGTACGTGAAGGGATTTTCATGAGATTCCTGCTATTCATATCTTTTAACATTTAATAAAGTCATGTATCTTATTTTGCAAGATCCTATAACAATGTTAATGCCGGTACTATATATCTGACAGAATTCCTAATAAAAAAAAAAAAAAAAAAAATACACGGAGGTACACGGTAGACGATACTAAGCATCATAGGAAAAGTGACCCCTTTCATTTTAGCGCCGTTACCCTTTTCATGTCAGCGTCGTTACCCCTTTCATTTTAGCGCCGTTACCCCCTTTCATTTAAGCGCCGTTACCCCTTTCATTTTAGCGCCGTTACCCTTTTCATTTTAGCGCCGTTACCCTTTTCATGTCAGCGTCGTTACCCCTTTCATTTTAGCGCCGTTACCCCCTTTCATTTAAGCGCCATTACCCCTTTCATTTTAGCGCCGTTACCCTTTTCATGTCAGCGTCGTTACCCCTTTCATTTTAGCTCCGTTACCCCCTTTCATTTTAGCGCCGTTACCCCTTTCATTTTAGCGCCGTTACCCTTTTCATGTCAGCGTCGTTACCCCTTTCATTTTAGCGCCGTTACCCTTTTCATGTCAGCGTCGTTACCCCTTTCATTTTAGCGCCGTTACCCCTTTTCATTTTAGCACCGTTACCCCCTTTCATTTTAGCGCCGTTACCCCTTTCATTTTAGCGCCGTGACCCCCTTTCATTTTAGCGCCGTTACCCCTTTCATTTTAGCGCCGTTACCCCTTTCATTTTAGCGCCGTTACCCTTTTCATGTCAGCGTCGTTACCCCTTTCATTTTAGCGCCGTTACCCCTTTCATTTTAGCGCCGTTACCCCTTTCATTTTAGCGCCGTTACCCTTTTCATGTCAGCGTCGTTACCCCTTTCATTTTAGCGCCGTTACCCCTTTTCATTTTAGCACCGTTACCCCCTTTCATTTTAGCGCCGTTACCCCTTTCATTTTAGCGCCGTGACCCCCTTTCATTTTAGCGCCGTTACCCCTTTCATTTTAGCTCCGTTACCCCCTTTCATTTTAGCGCCGTTACCCCCTTTCATTTTAGCGCCGTTACCCCTTTCATTTTAGCGCCGTTACCCTTTTCATGTCAGCGTCGTTACCCCTTTCATTTTAGCGCCGTTACCCCTTTTCATTTTAGCACCGTTACCCCCTTTCATTTTAGCGCCGTTACCCCTTTCATTTTAGCGCCGTGACCCCCTTTCATTTTAGCGCCGTTACCCCTTTCATTTTAGCGCCGTTACCCCTTTCATTTTAGCGCCGTTACCCTTTTCATGTCAGCGTCGTTACCCCTTTCATTTTAGCGCCGTTACCCCTTTCATTTTAGCGCCGTTACCCCTTTCATTTTAGCACCGTTACCCCTTTCATTTTAGCGCCGTTACCCCCTTTCATTTTAGCGCCGTTACCCCTTTCATTTTAGCGCCGTTACCCCTTTCATTTTAGCTCCGTTACCCCCTTTCATTTTAGCGCCGTTACCCCCTTTCATTTTAGCGCCGTTACCCCTTTCATTTTAGCGCCGTTACCCTTTTCATGTCAGCGTCGTTACCCCTTTCATTTTAGCGCCGTTACCCCTTTTCATTTTAGCACCGTTACCCCCTTTCATTTTAGCGCCGTTACCCCTTTCATTTTAGCGCCGTTACCCCTTTCATTTTAGCGCCGTTACCCCTTTCATTTTAGCGCCGTTACCCCTTTCATTTTAGCGCCGTTACCCCTTTCATTTTAGCGCCGTTACCCCTTTCATTTTAGCGCCGTTACCCCCTTTCATTTTAGCGCCGTTACCCCTTTCATTTTAGCGCCGTTACCCCTTTCATTTTAGCGCCGTTACCCCTTTCATTTTAGCGCCGTTACCCCCTTTCATTTTAGCGCCGTTACCCCTTTCATTTTAGCGCCGTTACCCCCTTTCATTTTAGCGCCGTTACCCCCTTTCATTTTAGCGCCGTTACCCCTTTCATTTTAGCGCCGTTACCCCTTTTCATTTTAGCACCGTTACCCCCTTTCATTTTAGCGCCGTTACCCCTTTCATTTTAGCGCCGTTACCCCCTTTCATTTTAGCGCCGTTACCCCTTTCATTTTAGCTCCGTTACCCCCTTTCATTTTAGCGCCGTTACCCCTTTCATTTTAGCGCTGTTACCCCTTTCATTTTAGCGCCATTACCCCCTTTCATTTTAGCGCCATTACCCCTTTCATTTTAGCGCCATTACCCCCTTTCAATTTAGCGCCGTTACCCCTTTCATTTTAGCGCCATTACCCCCTTTCATTTTAGCGCCGTTACCCCTTTCATTTTAGCGCCGTTACCCCTTTCATTTTAGCTCCGTTACCCCCTTTCATTTTAGCGCCGTTACCCATTTCATTTTAGCGCCGTTACCCCTTTCATTTTAGCGCCATTACCCCTTTCATTTTAGCGCCATTACCCCCTTTCAATTTAGCGCCGTTACCCCTTTCATTTTAGCGCTGTGACCCCTTTCATTTTAGCACCGTTACCCCCTTTCATTTTAGCGCCGTTACCCCCTTTCATTTTAGCGCCGTTACCCCCTTTCATTTTAGCGCCGTTACCCCCTTTCATTTTAGCGCCGTTACCCCCTTTCATTTTAGCGCCGTTACCCCCTTTCATTTTAGCGCCGTTACCCCCTTTCATTTTAGCGCCGTTACCCCTTTCATTTTAGCGCCGTTACCCTTTTCATGTCAGCACCGTTACCCCTTTTCATTTTAGCACCGTTACCCCTTTCATTTTAGCGCCGTTACCCCGTTTCATTTTAGCGCCATTACCCCTTTCATTTTAGCGCCATTACCCCCTTTCATTTCAGCACCGTTACCCCTTTTCATTTTAGCACCGTTACCCCCTTTCATTTCAGCGCCGTTACCCCCTTTCATTTTAGCGCCGTTACCCCTTTTCATTTTAGCGCCGTTACCCCCTTTCATTTTAGCGCCGTTACCCCCTTTCATTTTACATTTTAGCGCCGTTACCCCCTTTCATTTTAGCGCCGTTACCCCCTTTCATTTTAGCGCCGTTACCCCCTTTCATTTTAGCGCCGTTACCCCCTTTCATTTTAGCTCCGTTACCCCCTTTCATTTTACATTTTAGCGCTGTTACCCCTTTCATTTTACATTTTAGCGCCGTTACCCCCTTTCATTTTACATTTTAGCGCCGTTACCCTTTCCCCGAAGGAAGCTGCAGAATTCGACCCCTTAGAACCGCCCCGTCCTCCGCCAGGCCGTGGCATGTGCAGAGGCAGCCTCTTCCACGGATCTTCTTTTCTCCTCTCCGGTGTCACGACGTCTAGCCCAGACCCCGAGTTCGTGGAGATGATGAACGAGCTCTCGCCCTATATCGACCCGCCGTCACCCTTCTACGAGACTACTACCGGTGTCTTTAAGGTAGTGTATATCTGTTATCTGTTTGTTTGTCTGTTTATCGTTTGGTCTTAGACCAACTGGTATCTGGAGTGATGAGGTTAAAAAACTCCATAATTGTATTGTAATTATAGCATTGTATCATTCAGTTTCTTAGTACATATGGCATAAATCTCTAAGTAACGGATGTTTTTTTGTTGTTGTTTTTTCGCTGCAATCCATGCCGTACTTTTCCCCTTTACGTACTCGTGGCGCACTATTTATGTAGCACTAGCGTACTATAATATTGCCTTCTGACATGGAAGTATGAGCATAAGCCCCGCCCACATGTAACGGTCGGGACACGTTGTTGACAGTGTGTGAACCAACCGGTTTTGACTCTTGCGTCCGAAACATACCTGGACAAAAAAAAAAGGCGAAACTAGAGATTTGGACATTGGCAATGCTCTCTTTCATTAAAAAAGAAAGAAGAAGAAAAAAAAAGTTTCGTGAATACATACATACGCACGGATATGTTTGTATATGAATGGAAGAGAGAGAGAGAGAGAGAGAGAGAGAGAGAGAGAGAGAGAGAGAGAGAGAGAGAGAGAGAGAGAGAGAGAGAGAGAGAGAGAGGGAAAGAAAGAAAGAAAGCAAGAAAGAGAGAGAGAGAGAGAGAGAGAGAGAGAGAGAGAGAGAGAGAGAGAGAGAGAGAGAGAGATACTGATACTGATGCTTATACATGCTTCATACCTGATCAGTAATAATAACAGCAAGTAATCCCTATTTCTTGCATTAATTCACTTTAAAACCACAAACAACATCGCCACAACGGAAAGTATTTAAGAGTGAATGTCGCCTTTTAGTTATTCTTTTTGAAGACCGAAATGATAACATAAACCCAGCTTACAAAAACGAAAACGAGACATTGTTGTATTATCTACTCGTTTCATTTTTCTTAATGTTTCTTTCGTCGTTTTTTTTTTTTTTAATCATTTTTGTTATTTTGCATATTTCAAACAAAACTTGACACGCAGAAGCGACTCTTCGGTGCGTTCAAATTACTGGACTTTGGAAGATACTTTGTGAAATAATTAATGCCTTCATTTCACTGCACGCATATCCTGTGTGACTCTTTTTATATAATTCTTTTTCAACTTTTTTGACATGACCCATAGCTGGTATTCATTCCTAATTGCTTATGGTCCACTGTTTTTTTTTGTTTTTTTTAGAAATTCTTCTATTTTGCTGACCGTCCTTCGTTACTGATTTCATCTACATCTCATTCGTGATAACACCCGTCCACCTATTTTTTTTTTTTTTTTTTTTTTTTGTCTACAACCACTTTTTTTCCATAACTGGTATGTCAAGAGCTCTTCCTACTATATTTTCTTTCGTCACATATCCTAGCATGCCTATAATATCGCACTTGGGTCTCACTTACACTTTCCTTTATGTTGTTGAGTCCTAAAATTTTCTTTCGCATATCTGAGCTACACTTTCCCTCCAGTATCATTCCTGACACTCGCCCTGAACACTATCATTATTGTTCTTCCTTGTAAGCTCTCTTGTCTCTTCTTAGTTATTATAGATTTGTGTAATCTTTTTTATATTTTTCCATCCTATTCTGACACTTATTTGACGAGTTTCCATAAAAAAAACTACATTAATTACTTCTTCCTCTCGTCTGTTCAACTCAACAAAACTCGGGTTTCGCTATGTTCAATATAGGCCTACTTGCTCTATCAGTAAGTCTAGGTATCTCGTTTGCATATGTTTCGCCATCAGCTACAACCCACCAGATCAATAACTCCTTCATCATCCCCTGTATTTTGTGGCAGACTGTTGAGTATAATGTCAAAAAGGAAATGGATTAAGTGCCTACCTACCCTTGTTGTAGACTGAATTTTACGGGAAAGGTGTCTGTGTTTCGCCATAAGCCGTTTGTTCGAGGTAAACCACAATTAGTCATGTATTATTTAATATCACCTAATATTTCAAACTTACGTAAAGCCCCGTCCACACCAGGATACTTTGTTTGGAAACATTGTTTCCAAACTGTATGCAAGCTGTTTCCGAAAACTTGTTTCCAAACAGTTTGCAAACAGTGTTTCCTGTCCACACCTCATTGTCGTCTATATATATATATATATATATATATATATATATATATATATATATATATATATATATATATATATATATATATATATATATATATATATATATATATACATATTGTATATATATACATGATTATAATATTATATATATAATAATATGATTATAATATATATATGTATATATATATATATCATATATGATTATAATAAATATATATATATATATATATATATATATATATATATATACAAATATGTATATATATACATATATATATATATATATATACACATATATATATATATATATGTATATATATATATATTCTTCCCACAATACTGGGGATGAATGGAGTAATTCAATTAATTGTAGAGTTTTTTTCTGTTGACCACATAGTCACTCCAAGCCTCGTGCGGGTACTGAATGATTCATTGTCACAACGCGCTCGAAAACACACACACACACACATGTTTCCCATTCTGGATGGGAAACAGATACAGGTGAAATATTGTTTCCAAACAAAGTATCCTGGTGTGGACGGGGCTTAAAGCATCCTATCCCCCCCCCCACACACACACTAACAAAAAAAACACCGAAAACGAAAATGACATTCTCCCCCACAGTAAAATCCTCACGGAAAAAAAAACACAATAACATACAACAAAATGACATCCTCACCACAATAAAATCCTCACGGGGAAAAAAACAAAAAAAAATAAAAATAAAAAACATACCCGAATTTTATACCCTAACACCTTCTCCCTTTGACCTCCCTGCAGGTGGAGTACGACCACGCTGTGTTAGTTCGGGGTCTGAAGATATGGGGTGATCCATCTGACGAAGGCCTCGTGATGGCGTTTCGAATCAACTACACATACGACGACGAAAACATTTACAACATCACGCAAAACGACGAGTACTATTATTCGTGAGTGATGTTTACAATGATGTTGGTAATGTTGGGGTTCTTTCGTTTTCCGTTCCAGTCTTTTTTTCTTTTTTTTTGGCGCGAAATGGAGAGGACGAACGCTCCAAATTGCCGAAGAAGAATCAAGCAGTTCAGTGTATACGCCCTTTTTATTCTGACAAAAAGAGATTCACTAGAGTGACTTACAGAAATTACAACCCTTATATCTTCAATTACATCTAAATTACAGTGTTATTAGCCATAAAAAAACTACATGAACATCATATTTGAATACCCAGCTAGACAAGCAATCGTAATTACACAATTATTTGCTTCTTCACGATGTTTCTTTACCTCAATTTTGTGTTATGATCATAAAAAAGGGAATATGTGCGAGTGAGTGGGTGGGAGAAAGAGAGAGAAAGAGAGAGAGAGAGCGAGAGAAAGAGAGAGCGAGAGAAAGAGAGAGAGAGAGATAGAGAGAGAGAGAGAGAGAGAGAGAGAGAGAGAGAGAGAGAGAGAGAGAGAGAGAGAGAGAGAAGGAAGATAGAAAGAGAGAGAAAAAGGGAAAGAGAGAAAGGGAGAAAGAGAAAAAAGGAGAGAGAAAAAGGGAGAAAGAGAGAAAAGGAGAGAGAGAGAGAGTGAGTGAGAGAGAGAGAGAGAGAGAGGGGGGGAGGGAGAAGAAGAGAAAAGGAGAGAGAGAGAGAAGGGGAGATATACTGAAAAGGAGAGAGAGAAAAAAAAGGAAAGAGAAAAAAATTGAGAAAGAAAGAAAGGGAGAAAAGGAGAGAGAGAGAGAGAGAGAGAGAGAGAGAGAGAGAGAGAGAGAGAGAGAGAGAGAGAGAGAGAGAGAGAGAGAGAGAGAGAGAGAGAGAGAGAGAGAGAGAGAGAGAGAGAGAGAGAGAGAGAGAGAGAGAGAGAGAGAGAGAGAGAGAGTGAGAGAGAGAGAAGAAGAAGAGAGAGAGAGAGAGAGAGAGAGAGAGAGAGAGAGAGAGAGAGAGAGAGAGAGAGAGAGAGAGAGAGAGAGAGAGAGAGAAAGAGACAGACAGACAGAGAGAGAAACAGACAAAGACAGAGACAGCGAATCAGAGCGAGAGAGACAGCGAGAGTAAGTGAGAGACACACACACAGCCACAGCAAGACGAGGAAGAACCTTTACTTCGCTCTTACTGTGGCTGCGTTTTATCACAGTACATTTACGAATCTGTAGGAGAGACACACCCACCCTCACCTCGAGACCTCGAGGCGCCACAGCTGAGCCTCCGAACAACACACTCTATCTCCTTGTCCCTCTCTGTCTCTCTCCCGATACAGTGACCAGGAGTTCGGAAGCCCCACGACCCTGTACACGGATTTCGTCGCTCTCAATAGTAGCAACGTCGCTCTCAATAGTAGCGACGTCGCTCTCAATAGTACCAACACGACTTCAGCTTCTGTGACCAGCGAGCCAGTTCTCAAGGAGATGAAACTGAGGCCTTTTGTAGCGACTTCCATCACAGTTACTGTGGTGGAACCTGTTGGATATGCAAAGTAAGAGAGAGATTATGTGTATACGTATACGCGTACACACATGTACACGCACATGCATATGAACACACACACACATACACAAACAAACACACATACACACACAAACACACACACACTTACACAAATACACACACACATACACATTCAAACACACACACACATACACAAACACACACACACATACACAAACAAACAGACACATACACAAACACATAGCCATAGAGGAAAAGAGATAACAAGAAGTCGGTAATCACAGCTAACCCAACCATATTTTCCACTGACTGAAATCTGCCATGTCACCAACGCCATAATATCTCCCGCAGACTGAAATTTGACCTGACGGGATGCAAATACGTTCCCGATTACGAGGCGTCGACCTATCCTGGCTTCGGCCGCGGCTGCTACATGTTCAGAACCGATGACGTCATACAGGATCACTTCGACCCGGAGGCTGAATACATTACAGGCCATTGGGTAATTCTTAGTTATTTATGCTCTCCGTTTGCACAAAGGGAACTGCACAAGAAACTGTGGATATATACATTAAAAATAACCCAATTAGCACAAAAAAAAGAGAAAAAAAAAGAAAAAAAAACTTCCAACACACACACATAAACAAACATGCATGCACACAAACACACACACACACATAAACAATGAAAATATCAACCCACAAAATCCACAACTGCTTTCTGGTTTCTTCACCGGCTTCTCTCGCCCCACAGCTCGTACATGGAGGACACTACTCCAGGTACATCTATAGCCATATCAAAGCATTCCCATTGGGCAAAACGAGACAATGCGGAGGAATACGGTCCTGCTCTTTCCTCGACCAAGTAAGTATCGACAATGAACAGATTCGGAATTTACAATTACTAGTTTAATCTGGTTTGATTTTGGTTTGATCTGGTTTGATTTGGTTTGATCTGGTTTGATTTAGTAGATCGGTTTAACTCCATGGCGATTGTATTCTTGGGTATTATACCTCTGTGTCCGGTATGTTTTTTTTTCCCGTGTTTCGAGTCAGATATGCTGAGGTTTGTACGTATGATGGCATATTGCATGTACGCATTGATAATGTTGCATGACATATCACCCTGTCATGTTATTATTTCATCTTACATATAATGTTCAATTTATCTGACTTGGTAGTTGAATTTCTGAGCTAATGCCACCGGGTACCCACGGGTATTACTATCTGTACAGATTCGCTACCATTACTCTAGTATGTGTGGGTAGATAATGTAGGTGGAGCTAATAAGATCCTAGATTGTCAATGTGTGTGTGTGTGTGAAAGAGAGAGAGAGAGAGAGAGAGAGAGAGAGAGAGAGAGAGAGAGAGAGAGAGAGAGAGAGAGAGAGAGAGAGAGAGAGAGAGAGAGGAGAAGGAAGAGAGAGAGAGAGAGAGAGAGAGAGAGAGAGAGAGAGAGAGAGAGAGAGAGAGAGAGCGAGAGCGAGCGAGAGAGAGAGAGAGAGAGAGAGAGAGAGAGAGAGAGAGAGAGAGAGAGAGAGAGAGAGAGAGAGAGAGAGAGAGAGAGAGAGAACGTGAGTGAGTTGCGTTTATCTGCCTACATGTCTCTGCATCATCGTAATTCGAGAAAATGTTGAATTCGTGGCATCGTAATGAATATTACAAACAAACGCTACATTTTCCTGTATTTTGACGATATTCCGTAAGACTATAATATTACTTCCTTCCTCCTCTAATGTAATTTTCTCCACTGATATTTTTCAGATGCTTATAAACACGGGACAGTCTCGGAACTGCGACGAAGTTCCGATACAGGAAGAAATTGAAGCCCTGTATGAGGGTCTGAGTGACTATTCGAACTGCACCGACACGATTCATGAAACTTTCTCGGTATGATGAAGTCCTCTCTGTCTCTGTCTCTGTCTCTCTCTCATTCTTTCTCTCTCTCTCTCTCTCTTCCTCGCTCTCTTTCTCTCTCTCTCTCTTCTCGCCCCCTATCTCTCCTCTTCCCCCTCTCTCTTCTCTTCCCCCTCTCTCTGTCTCTCTCTCTCTCTCTCTCTCTTTCTCTCTCTCTCTCTCTCTCTCTCTCTCCCTCCCCCTCTCTCCTCTCTCTCTCTCTGCCCGTATACTTATACTTATAAATAGAAAAAATAAACACACACACACACACACGCTCTACCCCTCTTTGTCTCCCCTCACAGGACGCAGCCTGGGTCGTGGAGACAAAATTCCATCGCATCTGTCCCCTGAAGACGTATCAAATGTATCAGTG
>NW_028234439.1:2411461-2413961 GCF_977035675.1 Penaeus japonicus
ACCGCAGCAGACACACCTACCACAAACGCAACCACAACCCAAACCACTGAAGTTACCACTGCGACGGAGACAAACATGAGTAAAGGTGAGTGATTATATATATATATATATATATATATATATATATATATATATATATATATATATATATATATATATATATATATATATATATATATATAAATCATGTATTACATTTAATTATCTGGATCTTACATGAACACAGACATATACTTATAACTACATGGACACACTACGAAATACAACTATGGAAATAAAAAACAAAATAAGATAAAATGTAATACATATTACAAACACAATAGCACACGCAGACACGTACATTCACAAATAAAGTCAGGAGGATAAACAAACTTTATAATGATTTTGATATATTGTATTATATGAGATAAAACACACACACACACACACACACACACACACACACACAAACGCACGGAATACCCAGGAACTCATGAATATACATATACAATTTAAGAAGGATTATATCATGAAACCATACTAAAAAAAATAGTTTACTTTTTCAGGATTTTTGAAACATTCATTCTAAAAAATGTGCTCATCACTAAAACAAACTTCACAAACCTTTATTTTGCTCTTTCTCTCTCTCTCTCTCTCTCTCTCTCTCTCTCTCTCTCTCTCTCTCTCTGTCTCTCTCTCTCTCTTCCTCTCTCAGTCTTTCTCAGTCTCTCTCTCTCTCTCTCTCTCTCTCTCTCTCAATCTCTCTCTCTCTCTCTTTCATTCCCTCTCTATCTGTTTATTTCCAAGCTTTCTTTTGTACAAATGTCGTATTTCAAGTGAGTATGCATGAGTGTATGTTATCATATCAATCTATAATCATCTGCACAAACCCTTTTCATAACCTATTAATAGACATCGTTGGTCCTAATAACACATACCAACATGACGTTAGTGCATAGACTTGGATGTAACAGAGATGTGTATGTGTGATTGTATGTGTTTTCATGTGAGTTTGTCTATGTGTATGTGTGACATTTTCAGGAGAATAAATTAATGACTTGTTAGATTGAACTGGTGTAATGTTTAAATATAGTGTTATTATTTTAATCTATTCCTGTTTCACTAACCTAGAATATATTTTGAATAGACAAATTATCGAATGAAATGTACTGATCTTACTGGTGTTATTATCCTTATTATAAACACGATTATTGTTATCATTGTAATCATCATTATGACTAACATTGATTACGCTGCTGGTATTATGATTAACATGAATATTTATCCTATTTTTTTTTTATAAAAGAAAGAAAGAAAGAAAGAAAAATAAACAAAAACAATATCCATGACGTGAAACATATTTATTTGAAAAAAGAAAAAAACGAAAATGTCAATTGACACTTTATACAAAAATCTTTTACGATTTATGAAAAATATATATATACACGGCGAATAAAAAAAAAAAAAATAAAAAAAAAAATAAAAAATAAATAAAAGTATCATAATTAACATTGACATCATAATTATCATAGCCATAATTACCACTGATACTGATGATGCTAATAATGAGCTTTATAGTTATCAAAGTTATTATCTATGAAATTATAATTCGTCATTATGGCTTTAGCATCGAATAATCACCTAAGAATCATCCCGTTAACATCATCCTTATGATTCTTGCCATCTAGAAGTGACGCAATTGTTATAAACATGATCATTATTGTTATGGTTATTAGTATTTTTTATCCTTGTCATAATCATCGTTACTTTTACTATCAGTATCATAATCAACTTCAATCACTCTTTGAGATATCGTCATTAGTGTTATCATTATCCTTAGTATTATCATTGTCATTAGTATTATCATTATCATTCGTATCATCATTGTCATTAGTATTATCATTATCATTAGTATTATCATTATCATTAGTATTATCATTATCATTAGTATTATAATTATCATTAGTATTATCATTATCATTAGTATTATCATTATCATTAGTATTATCATTATTCTTAGTATTATCATTGTCATTAGTATTATCATTATCATTAGTATTATCATTATCATTAGTATTATCATTATCATTAGTATTATAATTATCATTAGTATTTTCATTATCATTAGTATTATAATTATCCTTAGTATTATCATTATCATTAGTATTATCATTATTCTTAGTATTATCATTATTCTTAGTATTATCATTATCATTAGTAGTATCATTATCATTAGTATTATCATTATCATTAGTATTATCATTATTCTTAGTATTATCATTATCATTAGTAGTATCATTGTCATTAGTATTATCATTATCATTAGTATTATCATTATTCTTAGTATTATCATTGTCATTAGTATTATCATTATTCTTAGTATTATCATTATCATTAGTATTATCATTATCATTAGTATTATCATTATTCTTAGTATCATCATTGTCATTAGTATTATCATTATCATTAGTATTATCATTGTCATTAGTGTTATCATTATCATTAGTATCATCATTGTCAT
>NW_028234439.1:2423961-2428961 GCF_977035675.1 Penaeus japonicus
TCGTTTAAATTACTTTATTTAGTACCAATGGGGGATTATCCTATAAATTTGCGAAATTTAATTCCTATAGACCAAAATCTAAGTATCTGTTGTAATTAATTTACTTTAGCAATGAAAATGAAGACTTGCACTTTTTGATAACACACGACACACACAACACACAAATACACACACACACACTCACTCACTCACCTCACACACAAACACACACACACACACACACGGTAACGGTATCTACGTCTCTGAATGTAATTCTGTATTTTAAAAGGCTTGGTTAAAAACGCTAAACACAACAAACCAGAAGATATGTTGTCAACTGGCCCTTTTTTAAACTTCCCTTCAGCTTGTTTAAATCATTGTGTCTCTGATCCAAATAAGAAAGCGTTTTTTCTGAATTCTGGTATATCATGTGTCTTGAGATCCCAGCGGGCACCCCACAGTCTCCCATAATGGATTCCGTGGTTAAGGATCGAACCCTCAGCAAGTGGAAGCTTTTGTTTCCTTCCCCCTCCCAAATCCATTCCTTCACTGCCTCCGCTACTCGATCCAGGAGCTGACCAAGATGTAATAAGGTTAACGAGTTATATAGTTTAAAGAGAATTAACGTATTTATATAGGTTGGTGAATTAATCTAAATGAAATAGCACATACATACTTTCCAAAAAAGATGTTTGATAATGCCATATATCCGCTATTAACGTTTGAAATGAATGAATCATGGTAACCACGACGCATGGCCATCTAAACATGGCCATCGAACATGGTCCTAAATAGATCGTCCAACTTACAGGGAGTCTGAATCTCCCGAACGAAGAAAGCGGAATCTTCACGTCCCCAAGGGGAAGCGCTCGCCACACCATGTTGTGTATGTTCGTCACTACAACCGAGGGATTGGCAATTTGGTGACATCACAGATATAGACGTGAGGATAATCTTGCAGGAGGGCCAGAGACGTCCTCCTCCGACCTCGAGGGTCAGTGTACAGCCACACATTTCCAGCCAGGGTATCAATACTTTTGTCTGAAGAAGAAGAAAGCAGTTGATTGCGTGTTACTCTACCCTCTTTGGGTTTGTTTGGCCTGTGATTAGAAAGTCCTGGAAAATGAATAATCATAGGGGTGCGTAAGTTTCACATTCATCCACCCAAGAATAAAAGATGATGTGAAACTTGGCGTCCCCCCTTTTCATGAGCCCATAACATACAAAAGGCTCTCACCAGAAGCCTAAACAAAATTAAGTATTTTTTCCAATATCAAACGAAATTTTCAAAGCCATTTTTGTTGTGAATGAGTGGACAAACACATTTTCCAAAAAATTATTCTAACAATTTATGTCTGTTTCCACAAGATCTTATATTTTGGGGCCAGAGAGTCATAAAATAGAAAGGCACTCCTGTCATCATTCACAAGCCATGGGGTTGTGGCGGTTGAACCTCATGGGGTTGAATGTTCTTTCAAGCAACAGGAGCAGAAACAATGTTTTGCCTGAAATACCTGTGGAGAAAAAATCTTCTCAAAAACACTACATTTATGTGGGCAAATATTTTGTCTGTCTGGTCTGTCCTCTCTCTCGGTCTTTCCTTTCTCTCTCTCTCTCTCTTCTCTCTCGTCTTCTCTCTCCTCTCTCTCTCACTCTCTCTCTCACACTCTTCTCTCTCTCTCTGTCTGTACTGCCCTCTCTGCCCCCCCCCCCCCCTCTCTCTCTCACTCTCGCTCACTCTCTCTTGCAATAGCTTATAGATTGACAGGGTCCCCAGTAATGTCCTACTTTACCAAAAATGTAGTTCTCAGAATCTAACATGAACAGTAACAAATCATTTAGGCATAGTTTCTATGCCTATTCATGTGTATACAATGTATATAGTATGAATGAACATATCAAAATCAAAATCAATCTCTCTCTCTCTCTCGATCTCTCTCTCTTTATATCTCTCGTCTCTCTCTTTCGTCTCTCTCTCTCTTTTCTCTCTTCTCTCTCTCTCTCCTCCTCTCTCTCTCTCTCTGCTCTTCGTCTCTCTCTTCTTTCTATTCGCTCTCTTCTTTCTACTCTCTTCTCTCTCTCTCCTCTCCTCTTTCGTGCCCTCTCAATCTCCTCTAGCTCTCTCTCTTTCCCTCTCCTCTCTCTCTTCTCTCTTCTCTCTCTCTCGTCTCTCTCTCTCTCGCTCTCTCTCCGCGCTCGCGTTTAGCTTCTTTCTCTCTCTCTCTTCTTCTCTCTCTCTCTCTCTCTCTCTCTTCTTTCTTTCTCTTCTCTTTTCTCTCTCTCTCTCTCTCTCTCATTCTCTCTTTTCTCTCTCTCTTCTCTCTTCATATCTCTTCTATTCTTCCTCTCTCTTTTTCTCTCTCTCTCTCATTATATATATATATATATATATATTATGTGTGTGTGTGTGGTGTGTGTGTGTAGTGTGTGTTGTGTGTGTGTGTTTGTGTTGTGTGTGTGGTGTGTGTTGTTTGTGTGTGTGTTGAATGTGTGTTTGTGTGTGTGTGTGTGGTGTTGTGTGTGTGTTTATGTGTTATGGGTGTGTGTGTGTGTGTGTGTTGTGTGTGTGTTTGTTTTTGTTGGGTTTTGTTGTGGTGTGGGTGTGTTTGTGTGTGTGTGTGTGTGTGTGTGTGTGTGTGTGTGTGGTGTGTGTGTTTGTGTGTGTGTGTGTGGTTGGTGTGGGTGTGTGTGGTTTGTGTTGTGTGTGTTGTGTGTGTGTGTGGTGTGAAGTGTGTGTGTATGTTGGGTATTTGGCAACACTGCCGCCATTACGAATCAAATTAAAAATTGTTCTGGATTCATGTGCGTTCATATCTAAAACATGTAAATAAATAGGAGAAATGGGCACATTTTCCTTTTATATACAAGTTAGTCTAAAATTAATTTTGCGATGAAAATATGTACAATAGGTATGCCTTATCATAATTTTTTCTGCATCAAAATCGATAAAAAAATATACAGTGAGTCCATTCATAAAAAAACATAATTTTACACCGAGAAACATTATTATAAAAAAAAAAAAAAAACATCGCTCGCAAAGGATTGATGTTGCAGTTTTTAGAAAAAACAATTATATTCATATCCGCAGATATTCAGAATATAATGAACGGTTTCTAACATTGCGCTTAATTAAACCGAAGTCACGCAGGTGGGGGGGCGAACTCGAACACTTAATTTCCAGTAAAAACGCCGCGCTTCGATGGTGTGCTGTGGAGGTTTTTAAATAAATTTGATATAATAACTGATAAAATAAAACTTTTTTTTTTCCAGTGGAATAAAAGTAATTATCAAATTCTAGAAGTGTATAGTAGTTTTCCTGTTATTGTGAATCTTATATAAGAAATCTGATGCCTGTTTCCCGCGGATTTATTAATATTTCCATATAAGACAATGGTAAGAATGATTTATTTTGCATTGCAACCACATTGTCATATCAACTTCAAATAATCAATTGCTTAGATAATATGGAAATAGCTGTCTGATGCCCGTTTCATCAAGCGAAAAGCACACTACAATGTAACATCAATCGTCTAGGCAATTTAACAGCATGTGTGATGTACAAGATAAGAATATCTAACTTACATGTAGTTCCCTAAATACTGGCCATTTACTCGCTGGGTCGGAAAGGGTCTGAAACCGTCTGGAAACTTCTTGCAAAAGAAGCTATCGTGAGACATGACGTCACCTTTCGTCTTCGGGTACAACGCTTTCTGTGAAGGATACGATAGTTTACTTTTCTTTACCATAATCAGGGTTGCCAGATGCTCGATACCAGTTGACATCGAAATCGAGCACAAAGTTCGCCCAAACTGTCGATTCGTTCCATGCAGAATTCAGAAAAATCCGACCATAAGCTTAAATCTGTAAGTGAGATAGTACATTACCATGTACAAATGTCTACAGACAATTGAAAAAAAAAATGAAAAAAAAAAAATGAAAAAAGCAGGTTGGCCAATAAAAGTTGGGATACCCAGAAAGCTAGTTAGGGTGACAAAAAAAAAAAGAAAAGACTACTGACTTTGAGAAGCTGACGATAGAAGAAAATTGAAAAAGAGAGAAGCTTAGATAATGTTAAGATAGTGGATCGCGAAGGTGAAAAAGAAGAGAAGAATACCTGAGGAGTTGAGAAGACATATATAAAAAGAAAAGTAACTACACAAGGATCCAGTTCTTGTTATGAAGTTCTGGGGAAGAAGAGTGACGGCCAGGCTAAGTAAGAAAAAATTGTTTTTAAGGAATGAGTTCATATATATATTTGCCTTTAGTGTTTACAGAGACGAGTGAAGAATGTAGGTACAATACAAATACAGAGATAAAGTAGAGAATCTGGATTCTCTAAAGAAGATGAGCAGGGGAAGAACTAAGATGGCAGCTAGCTACCTAAAATGAAGAATTAGAGGGAGAAATAAAAGGTGGGGGGCGTAACCAGGTAGGTAGGGGTTCCAGTGTGTGATTAAATATATGGAAAAAATAATCAAAGCCAGAAGGAGCAATTTAGTGAAAAAGAGGAAAGGGAAATGGTTGTTATAGGTTTTGCTTCCTATTATGTTTGTACGTTTTGTTATTTTTTTCTTCTTAAGTTGTCGTTTATATTCGTTTAATTTACTTTATTTAGTACCAATGGAATTATCTTTTAAATTTGCGAAAATTTATTTCCTATTGATCCAAATCTAAGTATCTGTTGTATTAATTTACTTTAGCAATGAAAATGAAGACTTGCACTTTTTGATACACACACACACCACACACAAATACCACAACACACACACTCACTCACTCACTCACACACAAACACACACACACACACACGTAATTCTAGTATCTATCTGTCTATAAACTTATGTATTTAAAAAAGGCTTTATAAAAAGCTAAACACAACCTACCTTGAAGATTTGTTGATCAAGGCCCTTTTTAAACTTCCCTTTAGCTTGTTTAATCATTGTGTCTCTGATCCCAATAAGCGTTTTTCTGAATTCTGGTATATCATGTGTCTCGAGATCCCAGCGGGCACCCCACAGTCC
>NW_028234439.1:2438961-2443961 GCF_977035675.1 Penaeus japonicus
AGAAGAATCAAACAAAGGAGGTTACCTTTATGACGAAGGACCTGGCATAATCCAACGGAATTTGACACTCGGCTGTCTTGAGCCAAGCAGATAGTTGCTTTACAAGAGATCCTTGTAGACAACCCCCCCCCCCCGTCCTCTACTACCACTTTCGGCATTAGGATAACGCCGTCTGTTTCTAAAGGTGAACCCTGTGGTTTACCTGGCGAAGGCCGAAGTCTCAAAGAGATCCATTAGACGGGATACAGGAGGAAACCGCCGGAGGTTGCCATCTTGGTTTGGCTTAGGGAACGGCGGCAGGCCACTCTAACACCCCTGCCAACTCCAGCTAGACACGGTCTACTTAGACAACCTGGTTAGGCTCCTTGAAGACAAGAGGAGGTTGTCAGATGTAGGATTTAATCAGACAACACGGGCAGTTTTTGGAATTTTTGAAGTGACAGAAGCAAGCAATGTTTTTGGAGTCATGTCTTCCACTACAAAGATAAAGATCTACTTAGATGGAATTCCAATCCTGACCAGAAAACAGAAACTGAACTATCTTATGTTTGAATCATTGACTCAAGGAATGGCTACATTGTTTTGCCCAAGACTTTACAAGATGCCGACTAAATAATGTCACTTGACTTCCGAAGCAAACTCTAGACCTCAGGTTTTGTGCCCCATATGCATCTTGAGATAAAAGCAATAATAAATGACTATGCCACAGCATAGGATTGTAAAGATTCGATTCCCAGACATTCAGACTGCTAAAAAATCAAACAATTAGCAGAAGAGGAATTCTTCCTCGCTTAAAAGAAACACCATAGAAAGCAATACATCAACTGGACCAGATCAGAAGGTTTCACACCCTGAGTCTGAAACCTCCACATTTATAAAGCCTTAGTGTGACCCATCATGAAATACCTGCCAGTGCCTAACTACACCGTTTCGAGAGGGCAGACGATAAAGCTACAAACTATTCATAACCAAGCAAGCAAATGGATTCTGAATATCCACTTTCCTCAAGTAGTCACCGCACAAGAGATTCATGCAAGACAAAGGATCGAGGCGATCAACAAGAGGCTCCACCAGCAAGCAAGAAGAATCTGGATAAGAATCCAAGATGAGGATGAGGAGCTCTACAATCGCCTCAACTCTCACAAGGAACCAGACCTTTGTTCAGCACCTTTTGTGAGTACATCTCGCACCCTCCCTTCCTTCCCCTGTCTCTCACTTTCTCTCCTAATAAAATACATAAAGCTGACTGCTAGTTTCCCTGCTCTATCCAGCTATTTGTAAGGTGCTCTGAATAACTGTGAGAAGTATCACGCATGGGTGTTTAGCCAAAGTTGGGTGGTTCATGATTCCGTTATAAGAGATGACGGTACAAGCGCCTATAATAACCCTCTCTGGACGGGTGGTACACCACGGGTACTGCGCATTCAAGGCCCGTTCGCTGGGTGCCGTCATACGGCGTTGTTTATTTAATTGATTTAGGCCTATGCGTTCGAGAGCCCCGGCATTGTAACATGCAAGGCTGGAATGCCCCTGGCATGAGTGGCTTAATATCCACTGTGGTAATGGAGGCTTGTTGGACGTTTTGCAGGCGTGGTCTTGCTGAGGTCAGGTCCCAAGAGTGAGGCGTGTTTCATGGCAGCGGAGGGCAGTGGGAGACCACCGCTTCCCAGATAGAGAGCGGGTGACAGAGGTGACAGAGTGGAGTGGGTCAAAGCAAGTCGTACTTATACCCTGACCTCATGGTCAGGCTACAGACAGGTCCGTTTTTCCTTATACCACATGGACGCTATACAGTGCATCATGAAGAACCACATGGTGGACAACATATCACTAGGTGGTGGCTTAACAGATCGCCACGTGGCACTTGGAGTATGTCTCGCAATAACCCAAGAGAGCAACCCGTTACACTCTCTCTCTCTCTCTTTTCCTCTGCCACTATAACCCTAACGTCTCTCCATTTATTAATACAATCACTCCTTGCTTTATCGCACGACTTTATTGCCGCGTCTTTCTCCGTTACCGTGAAAAGTTATACATAAACTTTTACATATTTATATTTACATCTTTACATATATATATATATATATATATATATATACATAAACATATATATGTATATATATATATATACATACATATATATATATATATATATATATATATATATATATATATATATATATATATATGTATATATGCATATATATGTATGTATATAAATATATATATGTATATATATACATATATATATTTATATATATATACAGTGTCTATATATGTATATGTATATATATATATGTATATATATATATATTATATATACATACATATGTTTATATATATTATATATTATATATATATATATATATATATATATATATATATATATATATATGTATATAATATATATATATTTATATTATATATATATAATATATATATATATATAATATATATATATATATATATATTATAATATATATATAATATATATATATATATAATATATATATATATATATATATTATAATATATATATTATATATATATAATATATATATATATATATATATATTTATATATATATATATATATATAATATATATATATATATTATATATATTATATAATATATATATTATATATATATATATATATATATATATTTATATATATATATATATATATATAATATTATATATATATTATATATAATATATATATATATATATGTATATACATATGCTTATACACACACATACATATGTATGTATGTATTTATATACATACAAACATATATATGTGTATATATATATATGCTTATACACACACATACATATGTATGTATGTATGTAATACACACACACACACATACATATATATATGTATATATATATATATATATATATATATATATATATATATATATATAACACATATGTGCCTGTACGTGTGTGTGTTTGTGCGTGTGCATATATACACTGCATTATTTTACAATTCATTTTACACTTCCAATAGCAATGTTCTCTGAGGACTTAATACTTTCTCAGTAAAGACTATCAACTGAAAATAGTTACGATGCTCAGGAATGAAAACGAAACATGAACATAATACTAGCATTTTTTTTTCTCGAAATTATGTATGAATGAAAAAGATAAACAACAATGTTACTAGTACTCTTGATATCATCTTTGTTTCCTAATCGTGGTTTTGTTATTGTTTTTTTTTTTTGTTGTTGTTGTCACACTACCATTGTCAAAGACAAGGAAGACAACGGACATTAATGCGTTCGAAGTAGATATGTATATACATACATACATAAATATATATACTTATATATATATATATATATATATATATATATATATATATATATGTATATATATATATATATGTATGTATGTAAATATATGTATATGTATATATATATAGATATATATATATATATATATATATATATATATATATATATATATATATACATATATATATATATATATACATATATATGTATATATATATATATATATGTATATATATGTATATATATATATATGTATATATATATTATATATATATATATCTATATCTATATAGATATATATATATATATAGACACATACACATATATATATATATATATATATATATATATATAGATATATATATATATATACGTATATATACACACACAACACACGCACACACACACACACACACTCACACACACACACAGACACACACACACACCCATATACACGCCCTCACATCACATCCAACTGTTCATATGACAGCATTGTGACAGAGTTATAGAACGCTAATCTATATTAATAAGACGAAAATTTCAACATGGAATTACTCTGCATTCATCTAGTTACTACCTCAACTGTTCATAGAAGCCCGGGGAAAAAGCCAAAGGCATTCAGCGTTACGAAAGACGTGAGAACTAAGAACAGGGCCAATCAAGAATCAGTTGAATACGAAGTTGCACCGAATAATCATTTGAATCCCGGAGCTACCATCTAACCGGTAAGCCACTCTGCTGCATGACTAAAAGCTACAAGAGTCATTTCACTCCCACTGCATGAATAACAATGAATATCTAAATGAGATTTGGTTATTCTAACTTACCTAGCAGGACTTTTCTCTCGTTAGGAACCATTGCAATTACTTACCAGCATTGTAGGATGTTGATCTGGATGCAATCTGTCTGTGACTGCCGTCGCTGAGGGACAGAGCCTGGTTGACTCTTGGCAGGCACGAGAAAAATCTGATAACAATGAATTGTTTATTGATCACTCGAAATCATCAGCCTCAGGCTGGCTAAATACTACCTGTATTATTTCATCTATATTGAAATTGATAAAAAGGAAAAAATGAGAATTCAAAACGGATGGTCATAAGTGTCACTTCATAATTTTTCAAGAGTCTCTAATCTAATAATGTGTAATGCACATAGAGTCTGTTCGCTTGCAAGGTTGTTGCACAATGAGCTCTGTTTTTTTTTCTGACAAAGATGCGTTTTTTTTCTTTTTTCTAAGAATGCATGTATGGGGAATACGCTTTTATATTGATCGTATTTTGTTTTGATGTGAGGCGGAATTCCTGATTATTTTTTCTTGTTTTATTTGCCGATTAAAGTATTTCAGAAAAAAAGAAAAAAAATGCTGTCTACCACTAGTTATTCTCCCCAATGAGTCATTAAAGCGTTTACATATCACGTCTTTAATCCTAAAAAAAGGAATAAAAATGAACACTTGCACAATACAAAATAACGCGAGCAATGAAATCAAACAAGACGCAGCCAAGAGAAATCCCAAAGTCAATCTATAGCCTCTCCTCCATCACTGTGGCTGACTAATTGAATTAAAAAGCTTACCTTTCTAATCGGATTTTGTGCTATCCGCTATTTCGGACCCCGCTTATAGTAAGGAGTAATCTTTTTGGATATATATATATATATGGTGGTTTTCATGGCCATAAAATTTTTATCGTGGCTT
>NW_028234439.1:2451461-2473961 GCF_977035675.1 Penaeus japonicus
GGACGTCCTCTCTTCGGGAGTCAGAGCCGACAGACTCACCTTCCGCCCATCCAGGAGCTTGTCTGTCTCCTGGAGGAAGGTGAGAGTGGCTCGGTCCCTCGGTATGATTATCATGCCATTGTCTCTAGCAATTATAATCGTCAGACGGCACTGTCTCTGGTTTTCCAGAGCTTGTACCATCTGGTAAGTGTTGTCAAATCCTTCCGGTTATTGGGAACTCTAAACTGGGGGAACCGACTTGAGGCTACAGACTCGTCCTCCGAGTCCGTAGCCGCCCGAGGCCGCTTGTTGCCTGTCCTCCGAACCGACGCTGGAGTTTTGGTAGTGGGGCCAGCAGGGTTGGAGGGTCCTACCTGACTTCCATTTTTTGTTTTGACTCGTCGTCTGAACCGACGCCAGAGACTTGTCAGAACCAGGGGCTGGTTTGGAGGGTCCAGCTCAAGGTTTTTGGGCAGGTTTTATCTGAACCAACGCCAGAGCCTTACCCATTCTCTTACTTTTGTCACCGAGGACCTTGAAAGGCTCCAGGGTGACAGCCTTGGTCAACTTCGTGCCGAGTTCGTCAACGAACACTCCATTCTCCCCAGCCACTTGATAAAAAGAAGATAACTAGCTGGAGTTAACAACGTTAGCTCCTAAATACACGATAGAGCTTTGGGAAATGAAGGTGTCTTGTCATAGACGAAGGTAGTATATATATATATATATATATATATATATATATATATATATATATATATATATATATATATATATATATATACATGTATTGCCGTTAACTCCACAGGGTGAACGACGAGTGCATTCTTCGCTGTCATGTAATTTCTCGTTATCTTCTTTTTTATCAAGTAGCTGGAGAGAATGGAGATATTTGAGAAACAAATGCAACATAAATTGATATGACGCCTGATGCTGTACCTGGTCAATAAAACATAATCTGTACCTATCTAGCATGACGTATTTCCCCACAGGCCGCCCTCGCATGACGTCACATCACCTCGCAACTTTAATTTTCTTACCGGTGTGAACTCAACAAGTCTCACAGTATTAGGGCGTCATATCAATGTATATTGCATCTGTGCGTCACAAATACGTCTTTTCTCTCTAGCCCCTTGTTAAAAATAAGATAAGCAATAATAGGAAAGCGTTCAATGCGTTTGTCGTTTACACTATCCAGTTTGCGATAATGCATATTGAATACACGATCGTTTTGAGAAATGCGAGGAGAAAAAGATAAATTTTATTTACATGAGGTAAATATTTGTTAACGTATTACAGATTTACCAGACGTGATGGGTTAAGCGCTTATTTGAAGGTGTCTTGTCATAAACGAGAGAGAGAAAGCTTGGGTGTTCACATTTGATTATCAAAGTAATAATTATACGATTTACATTAACACACACTCGCTAATTCTCTCAGTATATGTATATGTATATATATATTTATGTATATATATATATACATATATATATATATATATATATACATATACATATACATATACATACACACACACACACACACACACACACACATATATATATATATATATATATATATATATATATATATATATATATATACGTATATGACTATGTATATATACATATATATCATACATATATGAATATAATACACACACACACACACACACATATATATATATATATATATATATATATATATATGTATGTATATATATACTTAAATATACATAGACATACACATATATCTCTCTTTTTATCTCTAATCCTCTCTCTGTCTCTCTCCTCCCCTTAACGGAGGAGAGAGAGGGGCAGATGAGAATGAGAATGAGAATGAGAAAACGAAAGTGAACCAGACCATATGCAGCGGCGGCAATATTCTCCTGTGCCAGCATGGCTGCTTTGTGCTGTGACACTTTTAGCCTTAAGCATAAACCACCTTCCTTTTCTCCAACTCTTCATGCTGTATTACCTGGCAATGTTTTTGTCTCTGGTATTTCTTTACGAAATAATATTTGAAGAAAAAAAAAAAGGTTTTGTTCTCCTATAAAACAATGCTAGTTATCAGTAAAGATAATGAGCTTATTTAATTAAATTATAATCTTAGTAGATTACAATATTAGAAAGCTTGTCAGATAACACAATAGTACTAACACAAAATACATGTTATCACAGAAAATGGTTGAAATAAAGCAAGGACTTTGAATGGTCGAGTGACACCCTTCCCCTGAAATAAAACAGGACAGGTGGATGCCCCGTATTCAACGAATAATATTCGACGAATTGCATGAATCATGGTCTATACCACTGATAATTCATTTATCTCTACCTGCGATTTAAAGTAGGTTAAATCCTTAAAACGTAATATACCTGATAACCACCTCCATCTCTTACTCACCCTTACCCTAAACATATACTCGTAACTCCTCGGGTATATTGCTCGATTAATAAAACTTATCTGATGCTTCATTAGCGGCTCGTCGGGTATAACCGACCCGTAGTGCGTATGAGCTCGTGTCTCTGCCATTAGCTTACGAGAATGCATATGCGTCGAAGGTGAAAGAGACAAAGCGCCTGGGGTCAAGGTGCATATGACAGGATCGTAGGAAAACCGTTGGAATTCTCTGATCGTATGTTCAATTCGGTTGACAAGCGTTGCTGTTGCATAATTCTTAACTCAACCAAAATACTGCTAACATTTAATTCTGAAGGGACTTGTAACTGGTTGGTTGAAGAAGTGAGTTTAGGGAGGACCAAGTACTAGTGGGTGAATAGTGGTGAATTGATGAAAATGCCAATGTTGTAAGTCATGTGACTTTTATTGTATATTCTCACTTTATAATCTGAATGTCTTCCCTCACTCCCTCTCCCTAAAATAATTCCTCTCCAAGTATATATCAACAAGCCGTTTAAATGAGCCAGTAATCTATTACTTAATATTAAAATGACACTTAGTAGTTCTTTACACAAACAAAAATGCAAACACTAAGCACATTCCTTCGATCCACAAGGTACAAGCCACTTCTTTTCAACAACAACAAAAGTATTTTGGTAGATCTTTTACACAAGTCTCAGATGAGGATGATCTATTGGGAATCTTTCCTAATGTATTTTAAATGTCAAACGACCTCTCTCTCTTCTCTCTTTCTCTCTCAGGTTTGTTAGCTGTATGGTTATTAGACAAAATAACGTTCACTGTAGTTCCAAAGCTATTGTAAGTGTATATACACAATCATAATTGGACTTTTAACTTTCTAAATGATCTTTCGGGGAGGACATGTTTTGGGAAGAAAGAAATATCATAACAAATTTATTCATGCTTTTGCTGGAGTAAACACTACATAGGCACATCTGCTTTATAACATATTTTATAAAACATTAACATATTCCATGGCAAATGCAATAAATAAATTTACAAAAATATGCAATATTCCATGACAGAGTATGATATTAGATAAGATATTAGGATCCTATATAATTACATATAAACCAATATCCCATGACTTATATGCAGTTCATGAGAAATTCAAATGACACATGATGAACAATTCTCAAAATGAATTTTTTAACTTATTTTGAAAACATAATCCTTAACCTTGATTAACATTAAAAATGAAGCGGATATTCCTTTCTCCTAGATATCCTTAGGGATCTCTTTGTGGTGAAAGAACTAAATCTTCATTACTGGATATCAAACTGTGATAAATATACAACATGCAAGGGGCTGATCATCTGCTGCTGTCCTCTGCTTGTCACAGTCTGAAAAGAGTTTAAGATGTAAATACATTATAAAAACATAATATATTCATTGACGCAAAGAAGCAGATATCAACATAAAAAGCATAAAAAACAATAACAAGGCAATATACAGCTACTCTAAGAGAGAAAAAAGTCTGCTAAATATATCAAATTGACTTCTCTTTTTCACTCATTCTATTCTAAGTTGAGCATATTAACCTCACTGTTGGTGAGGTTAATATGCACTAAGTATGTCTTAAGACATTTACAAATATTAACCCTCTCTGGACGGGTGGTACAGTACTGTACCGCTCATTCAAAAGCCCAGTGGCCGGGCGGCACAGTATTGTGCCAGCCATTTAATTGATTTAGGCCTAATAATTTGAACGCCCTGGCATTGGGACATTCAGGGCTGGAATGCCCCCGTCGTAAGTGGGTTAAAGCAGTAAAATCCCTTACCTTTTTCTTCCCCTCTTTTTTTTTTTTCATTCCTCTTCTTGATGGTACTTAATCCTTATCTTTCGATGGCACAGGGATCAAGTTAGGGTTACTGGGGGAAAAAAAAAAATAATAATAACAATAAGCATATGGCAAAATTCAGAGAAGAGAATTCCAAAAAAAAAATATGTTGCTATCCCACTCACTTTTCTGAGACATTGAACACTGGAATATTTCTTACTGAGAGTCGCCGCCTCTGCCTCCACGACCTCGTCCTCCACCTCCGAAGCCTCTTCCTCTACCACCACCACCACCTCCTCTTCCACGAGAGCCTCCTCTTCCTCTCCCGCGCGATCCACCGCCTCCTCTCCCACGGAAACCTCTTCCTCCTCCTCTGCCTCCAAAACTGCTTCTCCTTTCTTCTCCATCGTTATCTTCACCTCCGTCATCATCACTGTTGTTACCTCTTCCTCCAAACCATGCTCCACCTCCACCTCCACCTCCACCTCTTTCTCTGCCTCTGCCCCTGCCCCTGCCTCTGCCCATGCTCCTGCGGGGCGTTAACCCCATCCACTCCAGTGGGGCGTTATATTCTTCGGAATTGTAGTCGGGTTTGAGAAGGGAGGCGGGCTTTTCTGGTGAGTCAGCAGACTTTTCTGGTGTTTCAGCAGAGTTTTCTGATGAGTCAGCATCTGGGGGGAAGAATGTGGGAGGGAAAAAATGGTTACAATATATTCCTCCAATGATAAATATATACAATGCAGTATGAGAAAAGCAGAAGGGGGTATTTGGGTTGATTTCATGTCCAAATGAATGAAACACTAATGTAAAATATTGAAACAACTTACCTGTTTTTGTTGGAGTAACCCTTGGCCAATCCACATGAATTGAATTAGGGATCCTGAAACAAATGATAAGAATATTAAATATCCATCAATAAATTATTTCATATTTGCATGTTCCAGAACACCGATGTCAGATACAAGACAAATACAGTATTAAGATAAGCTTACGTCACAAAACCAGGAGTGAAACGCCCGCGTCCACGTCCACGCCTGTCTCCACTGTCCCTGCCATAGTCACGCCTGTTACCCCCTCGTCTGTCACCCCCCCTGCCGCCACGCATGTTTGGAGTTCTGAATCCCCGTCCAGAGAACCGCCCTTGTCTAAGTGCTCGTTCTTCTTCCATCTGAGAGAGAAAGAAGCAAGAAAATTAAGACTTGAGGTTTCATACAGATATGAATACCAGGCAATTGAAGAGGGGGAGTGAGAGGGAGGGAGGGAGGAAGATGAAGGGACAGAGGGAGGGAGGGAGAAGGAGAGAGAGTGAGAGAGAGAAAAGAGAGTAAGAGAGAGAGAGAAAAGTGAGAGTGAGAGGAAAGAGAGTGAGAGAGAGAAAAGAGAGTAAAAGAGAGAGAAAAGAGAGAGAGAGAGAGAGAGAGAGAGAGAGAGAGAGAGAGAGAGAGAGAGAGAGAGAGAGAGAGAGAGAGAGAGAGAGAGAGAGAGAGAGAGAGAGAGGAGAGGAGGAGAGAGGAGAGAGAGAGAGAGAGAGAGAGAGAGAGAGAGAGAGAGAGAGAGAGAGAGAGAGAGAGAGAGAGAGAGAGAGAGAGAGAGAGAGAGAGAGAGAGAGAGAGAGAGAGAGAGAGAGAGAGAGAGAGAGAGAGGAGGGAGAGAGAGAGGGAGAGAGAGAGGAGAGAGAGAGAGAGAGAGGGGAGAGAGAGAGAGAAGAGAGAGGAGAGAGAGAGAGAGGAGAGGGGAGAGAGAGAGAGTAGAGAGGAGAGAGAGAGAGAGGAGAGAGAGAGAGAGGAGAGGAGAGAGAGAGAGGAGAGGAGAGAGAGAGAGAGAGAGAGAGAGAGAGAGAGAGAGAGAGAGAGAGAGAGAGAGAGAGAGAGAGAGAGTGTAAAGTGAATGAGAATTGGATCAAATAAAAGATGCAATACTGGGAGGGAGAGAGAAGAAAAAAAAGTATCAGTGGTTTACTTAATGTGAGGAAAGACTATTGCTATTGCTGTGAGAGGGCGAGCAGGAAAACAGCTCAGGGGAATGTGATGTGGAACCCGCCTGTGGCGGCCAGGATCCCATCAACTCTTCCAGGGGAGGGGAATGGCTGTGCATAGAAAATATGTCTAATTTTTAACCTCTGGACCTAGATGACATAGCATAATGCATCAAGGTAGTAAGCTAGATTATTCCCTCGTCCAAATCAATCATGGACTGCCTCCTTCCCTAAGTCAGAGTATTGGCTTAGAGGGGTGTTAGGTCCAAGAGGATTTCTATTCAAAAATTTCAATTCCCCTCTGAATTTATGGTGGAGCCTGAAATACTGTTTTTGAGAACCTTGTAGTCAAAGGGTTAATGATACGGAAATGTTATAAACAAGTTACCTGTGCTAGTTCCTCTTCAGACGGCTGTGTGCGTTGGAGCATCCTTTTCTGGAGGTCAGTCTGCAATGTTGAGGAATCAAATAATTAATAACTTCAGCACACTTAAATAAAAGATTACAAAACACCTAAAATTATCTGAAGGAAGGAAGTCAAACCTCCAGCCTATGAATCACGTATTCATACACGTGACCCTCGGCTCATTCGGTGCTCTAGCCATACCTTGTGTTTTACATGTATCAACTAGACCTTGGATTTTTAGGCACATCACTTAGATCATATGCTTAGCTTCTGGAATGAGTCAAATTACTCTTACTTCTTAATCATCGTATGAGCATGGATAAGACTAAATTAACCCTTTGTATAAATATACAACTCGGGCAAAGAATTGATTACAAACAGTTCATCACTATCTTGCCTGTCAGCTGCACAATGGAGTTTTTCTAACTCTGAGAGGGATGATAAAACTAAGACAGGGGAATATGCATTCGTTTGCCTATGCTATCCTTAGGATGAAGAAAGAATGGCAGGCAACCATTAAGCAATTCCATAATCTCAATGTGAAATGGTATAGTCACCTCACTCAACTTCAAAGTCCACCACTCACCTGTAAGTAGACTCCCAGTTTCAATTCATGTGTTAGTAACAATTCACAACATAAATAAAGAACACCCATTTCACACACAGACCCTAGTAAACCAAGAAGTTGAGGGAACTGACCATTCAATAAACCTGTCCACCATAGTGTTATGTTACCCTTGTTCATTATGGTAGATTAATGTTCTCAAGATATTTACCAGCGTCTGTTCCCCTCCTGATGGCTGTGCAGGCTGGATCGTTGTTTTCTTGACAGGTGATTTCTTTTCCAGCTGCTGATTTGAGAAATCAAATAATTAACAATATTACATACAACAAAACAACTATGAAACACTTAAAATTAACTAGAACCTTGAAAAGGACTTCTTTCATTTAGTATCTTGATAGTAAAGATTACATGAACTAAGCAATAGGTACAGTTCATATGAAGGGAAAATCTGTCTTTTTGTATGCGTGGTCTCTCCCATGTACACGAAAGAACCAGTATATGGACAGAAACCGAGTTTATTAAGTGGCAATATATTCTTTAGCACATTCCAAATATCTCTTGGTACATCACCAAAACAATTGGAAGCCAGGTAGGTAATTTTCACAATTTGCAATACATGGAGTAAGATGGTCTTCTAAACACTGTCCATTTCAAAAAATGTATTTTAGATGTTCTTACTTCCATGTACTGGTCATCTGTGATTTCCTATTATTTTGCATTACGGTACAAATCTTTTCTAAACATATTACTCACCCCATTTTCCACAGGCTGCTCTTTCAATGGCTGAACATCACCATTGGCTAAGATCCCTAGTTTCTTCTTCTTTTTCTTTGGCTGAAATATATTAAGAGTCGTCCATAAGACCTTATCTTACTGGTTGATAGAATCAGTTGATTAACCCCTAAAGGACATGCATCATGCTGAGGTAAAGACATGGGCAACCTATACAAGAAGGCATAAAATGTTTATGTTTTCAAGACTTAATGTCAGTAGATTTCGCATATACAACTCATATTTTTTGTGTGGATTGAATTATGGTAGATATAAGTGATTGTTTAGTATGTTCCTGTGTCAGATCGCAAGACTTGACATCCTTTACACATTAAGAATAATTTATCTATAATCCTAATGATATTTTCACAGCAGACCAAATGACAGTCTTTGGAAGCAGCTTGTATCAATGTAGTAACTACTGTAACTCATAATTTTTCAAATACCTTGGGACTATCCACTCCAGTTTCCGTGGGCTGTACATCCATTTGTTCAACTGCACCATTTACTGTGCCGCCTTGCAGCTTTTTCTTTTTGGCAACTTTCTTCTTCGGCTGTAAGGGTCGTGTTCAGGAAATGTTAAAAAATGTGGAAGTGAATGTAGGAAAATACTTCAATGTTTTACTCTACATACATAATAATGGATATAAATGAGTATGCCGAACTCTATTCCTCTCTCGAAGTACAGGTGTTCTGCTCATGGAACTCCAACATAGATATGTATACTGGTGTAACAATCTGTAGACACCCATCAATAAAATCACCTAATAATAAATCAATTCATCTTTCACATGAGATGGCAGGTTTTATTTACTGGAAACCCTTGCCATTTGTAAAAATAAAATCACTACCTGGAGTATTGGACATAGACACATAATTTACATCATGCATTCTTAAGATATTAACCAACTACTACTATAGACGACAGGGATATTTTTCAATTACTTTTGCAACATTTTTCTCCGTTATCTCTGGCTGCAAGCTCTTCTGCTGGACATCAACATTTTCTGCGTTTCCTTCCTGCTTTTTCTTTTTGATGATCTTCTTTGGCTATATTGGAGTACAAGTAAATTTGTGAAAAAAAAAAAAAAAACTTTAATCATGTGAGGATCTGTTTCTCACTATTCATGTATGTTACAAATAGAAATACTTCTCAGCTTTAACTTAAAGTTTGTATATATTAAATCAACAAACGACTTTCTAAACATGTGAGTTTTTAGGGGGCTTAGTTTGTTTCAAACATAGCCAATACCACTAAAAGACACTTAGAACATTTCTGAATTACTTCTGCTACCTTTTCTTCCGTCAAGTCTGGCTGCGAGATCTTCTGCTGGGTGCCAACATTTTCTGCATTTTCTTCCTTTTTCTTTTTCTTCTTTGGCTGCTTTAGAGTACAAGTAAAATTGTGAAAGATAAATATCAAATGTATGGGTCTGTGTGTGTTAGTGTGTATATGCATAATTCTCTCTATATATACCTATGAAAACTTATGTACATGCACATGTATATGTTGATGTATGTTATTGATACATATTGTCATCAGACTCCTAAACCTATGGGTGGTATTCAACATAATACACACACTACTTCCAACTCATGCATTTTGTCTTTTTTCAGCTTTGTTTCCGACATGGACACTAAAGCCACTAAAGAACGCTTAAATGTTTCTGAATTACTTTTGAAACCGTTTCCTCTGCCAACTTGGGCTGCACGTTGTTGTTGTTGTTCTGCTGGATGCTGTCGACTGCCGTCTTCCCTTCCTGCTTCTGCTTCTGCTTCAGCTTCTTGACGGTCTTCTTTGGCTACATTAGATCACAATCGGATATGAGTTCTTGATGCCTATTCTAACAAGTCGTATGTATGCTAGCACTATTCAAATTTGGTAAGGACCAATCGGATGATAATGGTAATGTTGTAATATCATATTTCATTACATTGAACATAGTGTAAAACTTTTATCTTCTTGTAGCAAAACAGGAGATTGCAATATAACTGTGTAGATGTTGTATTACAAAATATTGTGGATACATTATTTGTTTGAGTATGATAGGGAAAAAAAAGGGGGCAAAAAGATGGCATCAACATAATAAAAATTAACTATAACCATAATTTTTTCTTCTTCTTCTCCATCAAAACAGTTCAAATGCATTACATGGAAACTACAAAAGTATACATTCTGGCAATACATAAAGAAACAAAGAAATTCCATAAAAAAGAGGCACTATAAAAAACCCTCATAATGGAAAGAAGTGGGAAAACAAGTTAATAAAATAACACATCAGGATCTAACAGAAAACTCAACAAACTGAGGCGGCAAACAGCATAAATGAGGAAGACGAGACTGACTGCATATTCTATACATTTTAATCAAATCATTTAAGTATAGTGGCATTGTCTTCTTTTTTTTTTAAGACAGTTCATTGTCTACCCTACCCTACTACAGGATGACTAAAGGTGCTATCTGTGCTTTTGATCTCTGCCTGTTTCCATCCTATCTTTCCTGGACTACAGCGATTCGCAAAAACAACAAGAGAGGTTCCTTTACATATAAAACTGACAATATTTGAAGCCAGTGGATGCCCCTCAATTACTCTCCCCCAAGAAAAGGTTAGTTGCTAGCATACAAGTCATATTGTTACCTGTTAAGGCTATTGTCATTAATCTCAGCATTGCTGTCCTCATCTTTATCAGTATTAACATTATAATCATTGCTATCATTATGGTTAATCTTATTGATGAAAATAAATCCCTCATGAATGTAAAATTGCTTGCCCTTAAGGGGTTCAACCATAATAAGGGAATTATCTTGAGTAAGCCCATAACTCTTGCTCAAAATCACAGGACATACAAAACTATACTAGCATCAATTCAAGCTGGTTGGGAATGAACGAACTGCCTACATCAGAGTAGGTCTAAATTTCACTCTTCTAATTTCTATAATCTTTCTGGTTCCCCATCCTTCCCTTGAAACATTTCCCTTAAAATAATAACTAGCACATATTACCCGCACAAGCTCAACATTTGTTTACATAGAACCACCAGACTGAAAAATCCCTCAGATAGGGCCTTAGAGTCAAAAAATTGTCAGGGAAACACTAATAATCTTAAATTCAGTTTTTAACTTGCTTATGAATAGTGTCTACTGTACACAGCAGCCGCTGCCAGAGTGGGTGAATAGCCCAAGGCATTAGGCGTACGTGTTTGAAATACCCCAGCATTTAGACCGTATGGAGCTAAAAACTCCCCCATTGATATCGGGTTACTATACACTTAACCCACTCACGCCGGATGACATGCTGACACGTTTCGTGGTTTTCGCGTCAGACGCCGCCGACGAGATATCTGGCCAAGGCTGGCGCTCGGGGTGAGCGAGCAGGCAGCCCAGGCTTGCAGCCCGTGCGCCCGAGAATCTCGAAGCGTTCGGATGATGCGTTCGAAAACCTCGGTATAGCGACTGTGCAAAGCCGGAATGGCCCCGGCGTGAATGGGTTAAGAACCAATCTTTTTTATTCTATCAAAAACATATAGAAAGATGAGTCTCATAAATGATGGATTCTATTTTTGTTTTTTTGAATTCTCTAATGAGATTTATGCAAATCAGTCTCATACTTCCAAAATTAATAAAGCACCAAACAATAGATGTATCACACTTCATCAATAAATATTTTCATATATTCAATAATTTTTTTTTTTTTATTCCTTATCATCATTATATTATTTCCTTTTTTCCATTGAAACCTAACAACAGAGTGCAAATGAAATATTAAGTCAGTCTTACCAAATTTGGGCTGTTGCCTTCAGACTGCGCACTCAGAGCAGTCTTCTTTTTCTTTCCTGTGGAACCATCGACTGGTTCTGTCAACTTCCGTTTTACGGTCTTCTTCACCATCTGCAAAGCAAATTATTTTAAGCATAAAGGAATATGCACAATCGTATAAGACTGTATGTTAAATTTCCAAGGATATTTCTATCATGCGATTGAATGTACATAAATTTACTAAGTCTTTGAGCCCTTTCAGAGCCAGTTGTTGTACTGCAGAGCTGTGCAAGTGTGTGTATTGGTTTGAGTACAAGATATAGACAGATGATGTACTCAAAGGCTTATTGCCAAATAAGGCAGCAGTCTAAGCTCTATCTTACCAGAATAAAGGTGGGATGCTTAATGACCTCTCTACAGCAGTATCATATATGCAATGATAATGGCTATTGCTGTGCATACTATAAGTCATGCAGGTGTGTAGATTGTATAGAAACCATATTTTTTAAATTTCAAATCCATACTAGAAATCAATATGATGGGAATAAGATAAATTTGTGGCATATACTAATCCATTTTATTCATACATTACACTGCAATTTCCCTAATCTGCTTCATGCCCTCCCCTACTATTGAGACCCAGTCTGTGGAGTATGGGGGTGGTCATAGATTATGCTAAAAGGGTAAAATTCCAGTTTCATACAGCCTTTGAATCTCACAAATAAAATTTTGTCTTCTATTCTTCCTGAAGTGTATTACATGAATCTGCTATTATTTTCATTGCAAATGACTGTTTCTGGAATTATGAAAGTTCCAATAGTAGGGGAGGGTATGAAGTATATCAGGGAAGTCAAGGGACAAAACAGGTTTAAATGTAATAAATATGTAATAAAAGCACATAAAAAACAACTTTTAAATCAGCAGTGTTCACCATTAACCCATTGTGGACGGGTGTCATGACATACATGAACGTAAGAGCTTTGGCCTGACGACGGGCGTGATGACATACATGACATTTGGGGATTTTAGGTCACTGTGCTGTTTTATTGTGCTATGAAAGAGGAGTGAATGATGATAAAAACTGCAGTCATAATTACTGTAATTTTCGTAATATCAAGCTAACTTAACGTGCAAAGCCTATATGGCACCACTTTTTCCTAGCACCAGCAGGATAGAGAGCCTTGAATGGCACCCATAGAGCGATGGCACACACTAAGTTGATGACCTCTTGCTCTAATGTACTGCCAATGAAGGTTGTGCAAACAGAACGAGAAGAGAAAGGTGACTCAATCCATACCTAGTCTAAAAAATGCTCATGTGCCAATATGGATGCCTTTCACTGTGGCACTCACAGTCACAAGCACAGGTTTCATTCCTCTTCCTTACCTCTTCATGTTATCTTCATTGTAGGTGGTTATATGTTTCGTATTCGTTCATGACAGCACAAAAATATGAAAAAATAAAAGTTGTTTTTTGGCCTCCCATAAGACAGCAATATTTCTATCATACCTAATATAAAGAAAATAATGAGCTAATATGGATCATATACTACAATTTTAGTCAACTGCAGCACTGACAGAGCCTGTCATATGGCACATATGTCTCTAAACTCAATAAAACACACAAAAAATAAAACATAAACAGCTCTAGTTTTGCAATGAATGACAAAGAGAGTGGGAAGATTCAAATTATATCGCTTCAAGCTGCCTCGCTCTAAAATAAAACCTATCCTGGAGACTGGGCAAGCAAATCTATCCCTGTCCGTAATAGGTTAATCAAGCTCTATGATAATACACCCCAAAACACCGCTTAAAATCCCCCTAGCTAGGGCATCCTGAACCCCTAGGGGATGTGGACCTTAAATAATAACAGATGGTGCCTTGCTATTAACCCACTGCCAACGGGACGCCTATCGACCTAGCTGGCCGTTAAGGCGGGCAGTCTACGACACTAGCATCACAAGCTAAATATTAGAGGGAATGGGAAAGGGTTTTCTCCACCCTCTGGGTAGCGCAGACTAGCCCAATAAATATTTTTCCATAAATACATAATAAAATGCGAGTTTAGGCCGACTTTCGAACCCTGTAGCTCTGGAGCTAGCGTCATTACAGCCGCAATACCTTATGACTGTGTGCACGCTTAAACTGTGAGCAGATCCTGATGTCGTGTCATGTACGTTTTAACACGAACTACCTGACAGTGCAGAAATGAGTTATGCAGTCAGTGTAAGCTTGACATCATGCTGTTAACACTGAGCAACTTCAAAAAAGTGTATTGTTGGTGCATTAAGCCAGCTGAATATCTCTTTATTAACAATTTGCATAGGAAGTGCTCCATATAATTGTCATATAATTTTCATTTTATTGAGTACATGTACTATAATCCTTGTATCTTATCATAAAATCACCTGGTAATGAATATCCATATCCACAGTTTATTACAAACTTTCAAACTAGAATCAAGAAAATTAAGAAACAGACAAACTCATTACTTACAATAAATTGCGCGGATATAATCGTGAGAGGAAAGACAATTTTGATAGTTAATACTTTTCTCAATTGCACAGTAACATACAAACTAGCTGACATAACGCATAAATGAGTCATAAGGTCAGTGTAAACTTAGCAACTACCGCAAACATCGTGTGCGACTTACGACTAAAAAGACTGGTTCAAGGCCAGTGTAGGCGAAGGTACATGTGTGCCCATAGAGATTTGTAAATTTGGATAAAGACGCAACCAACCCTCTAGGCACGTCACGATATTTTTCTGGTAGTTTTCGTTGTGCTTTGTACAGTTTCGCTTCTCATTTCCATCGGAACCTTACGCGGAAGAAAAGGGTTTTATGGTGTTACGTCATAATTAAAGGTACGTCATGACAAAAGGTGTTTTTTTTTCGCTACGGGTGGTTGCGTCTTTATCCAATAATACTAGAGATTTTAGGCATGCAGCTACATACACATTTCATGACATGGACACTCACGGATACATAATTTTAATTCTATGAACTTCCTTATCTTATGGCTATGTGAAACTGGACCTACGCTACTTTGGCATTACACAAACCATTATGCTTTGTTATATTTCCTCCAAGAATATGAATCAGCTGCTACGCAACTCCTTTCCCACACTTCGTGGCCTCCCACCTAAAGGGGTCGAATTAGTCACTCTGTATATTTGTTAAAAGCTAATGCAAATGTGGTACTATCAGTGACGAGGATTTCTTCGTGTGAATCACCTTTGCCAGAAATCCTTCCGTCCTTAAACACGTTTCCTAAAAAAACACACGAGGAATATCCAGCCACCACGAGACGATCCCGTAACACAACCACTAAATAAACACCAACCCAACACGATGAACACAACTCCCATCTCCCCTTATTACAACACCATAAAACCCTACGCCAACATACCTTATCCAACATAGTGTCAAGAAATCCCAAATCCTAAGAAACAGCACACTCTCCACGCCCGTTCTCGTCGGCCGCCCAGCTGGCACTACGAAACACGTGTCTCCGCTGCCCTCGCTCGCACCGCGTGGGGACCTTTTGTAAACCAGGGTCGCATTCCGGCGCGGCTTTTAGCGCTAGTGCTTTTATTTCGGGTTTAATGTCGGTTTTAATGTCTTGAAATGTGGTGATTTCTTAGGGTGAAGTTGGGTGATTGTGTATGTTTCTTTGTTGTGCTGGGAGGTTGTTGTTTTTTGTTGGATTGTGGTGATCGTATGTCGCCGTATCGTGACCCGTATTTAGGTTGAGATAAAGGGTTTGGGGTTATCTAGTTATTCCTTACTTATTTTTTATAGTTGGTATGATATTTATAATGATAGCAACTGTTATAGGTAACATTACGTTACTTAGTTATTTATTTGGTTATACAGCCCGCTCGAAATAAGGAATGCGCAATAAACCATAAGAAAAAAACTCAAATGCCCAAAGACCTGTATATTTCTTAATGTCAATATCTCTAATACACACACATATATATATAAGCAAATTTACATGGGTTGTATCTACATGGCGAAACACATACACAATCATAAAGAAATCATCATTGCCTGGGAGAAAAATGAACAATGCACCAAGGTTTTACGAGACACTGTATTCATCCCATGAATATTGCAAGTTGCTATCAACACTATATATATGGATAACTACTTACTTTGCCTGTTAATGCTCTCTTCCTTTGAAGTTATGCACCAGTTCATCTCAAAACCCAGCCTGTGGGACCACGCGTTACCGTCCTATTCTATTAATGATAACACTGAGAGTTAGACTTTGGCTCGCTGCTCCTCACTTGGTTGCCACTAATTGCAAATCATCTGCAGTTGGTTGCAGCCGTTCATTTTTCTCCTTTGAGTGACCATAGACTATGATTTTTTGGGGGGTTTCTTATGAACATGGGATATTTCTTCTTCTATAAATACTGGGCTAGGGTTTCTGGTGTTTGTTTTTTTATATAAACACAGGGGAAAGTTCCTTGTGTGTGTATTTTTTTTTTAATTTGTTTTTCTCTATTTATTTATTTAACGCGAGAATAGGGTCTTCCCTTTTCCTTTTTATCGTTATTGTGAGCACAGGGTTATATATCTGGTAATTCAGGTGTCCTTGTTTCTAATGAGCACAAAACTAACATTCTGGTGTATGTTACTGAACAAAAGGAGACATTTTTGGTATTCCTTCTGAACACAAGACAAAGTTTCTAACATTTCTAATGAATGCTAGTTAGATTCCTGACGTTTCTTAAGAACAGGTTAATGACCCTCGTGGTGACTCGCTGATCATAATTAATTCTATTTTAATGCTATTTTCCCTCTTGTAAGATCTCGGCCTTGACACAACTATTATCTAATTTCTCCGTATCTTGTCTGCTTACGAGCATTATCTACCAGATCAGCTGACGTATTGCTGACCAATTAATAGCTCATTCAAGCAAAGGATCTTACCGATTATATCCACTGTCCATCTCTCTTGGTGTTCCAGTTGTCCCTTTTTTCCAGATTTAACTTGAATATGAATGTTTTGCGTTTCTTGTATAACGCGTATTTCTTTCCCGACAAATTTAGGTTTTAAAGAATTTATTACTCTCATTTACTCGGAAACTTTTCGTGGAGAAAAATATTTGCAGAACATGATGTTATTAGTTTAATGCTGTTGGATGGAGATTAGAGAATGTTCTTTCATAATTAGGTGAGAAACGGGTATACAGAAGAAAACACTGATTTCGAAATGGACACCTTAGAGGGTTTTTTTTCCCGAATGCTCTCTCTCTCTCTCTCTGTCTCTCTTTCTCCTCTCATTTCTCTCTCTCTCTCTCTCTCTCTCTCTCTCTCTCTCTCTCTCTCTCTCTCTCTCTCTCTCTCTCTCTCTCCTCTCATCTCTCTCTCTCTCTCTCTCTCCTCTCTCTCCCTCTCTTTCTCTTACTCTGTCTTCTCTCTCTCTCTCTCTCTCTCTCTCTCTCTCTCTCTCTCTCTCTCTCTCTCTCTCTCTCTCTCTCTCTCTCTCTCTCTCTCTCTCTCTCTCTCTCTCTCTCTCTTGCTCTTTTTCTATTCATATCTGGATTTTCTTAAACGTAATTGTGTAGGAGCGTTATCTATACAATACACCTTGCTAAATGAAACGACTAAAAATAATTCTTCTATTTTTTCCATTCAGATGAGATTTTTTGTATTATTATTGAGAGAGGGAGCGGCGGTAAGAATAATCCACTGCACTAAAGTCGGAGTGTGGATAGGAAATACTGCTTTAAATTTATCAATAAATCGAATGCGTAGGATAGTTTATTTGATACGAGGATTTTGCTAAATTACATAGGTAAATTGTGAACATTTTGCTATTGTGATAACAGATTTTCTTATTTATATAAGAGCTCCCTTAATAAGACAGAGCATTTAATTGGTCTTGTGGTTCCTGTGCCTTTAATATTAACAACAACACTACAACAAAATAAAGTTACAACGGAATGAAATTGAAATCCAAACGCTGATGGATAAGCAAATAGTACTAAATCTAATATGTCAAATAACATTTATGTGCTGGAATCTTATAGCCTAGAAAACACTAAGACTCTTATGATATACTTAATATCAAATTCCCGAAAGGATGAAAAGATAGAGAGCGGGGGATGATAGATGAGAGAGAGAGAGGGAGGAAGAGGAGAGAGAGAGAGAGAGAGGGAGAGGGAGAGGAGGAGGGGAGAGGAGAGAGCAGGAGAGAGAGAGGGAGGAGAGGAGAGAGAGAGGGAGAGAGAGCGGAGGAGGAGGGAGAGGAGAGAGAGAGAGAGAGAGATTTGAGGACAAGAGAGAGAGAGAGAGAGAGAGAGAGAGAGAGAGAGAGAGAGGGAGAGGGAGAGAGAGAGAGAGAGAGAAGAGAGAGAAAAAGAGAGAAAAAGAGAGAAAGAGAGAGAGAGGGAAAGAGAGAGAGAGAGAGAGAGAGAGAGAGAGAGAGAGAGAGAGAGAGAGAGAGAGAGAGAGAGAGAGAGAGAGAGAGAGGCAGAAAATCCATATGTGTAAGAATCGGACAAATTAAAGACGAACTTGAGGCTTGAATGTTCATCATTTTCATCAATAAGTATTTAATTAAATGGGTCAGTATACATGATAACTCAATAAGTGCACTTCACATTTATCTAAAATTGCATGACTTTGCATTTGTAAATACTGCGTTTCTTCATGAGCTCAGAACACGTTTTGCTCCGTCATATATGCAGAGTCATACCTCAACAGTTTGTCCCTCCTATCCAACAAGATAAAGTAAATGTTACAGGATATTATAAGGACGTCGGAGATGACTATCACAAAGAGACCAGCTTTCTTAATGAATTCCGGGGAGCTGATTTCAGACGTCCTGTAGCTCCTGGCGCATCCGCAAAGACTTTTCCTTCGAGTTTTATCCTCTGGTTCCGTTACATTCAAGCGAGATACAAACGTCTGCTGTTCATTCCGAGATCGGACGCTCTTCTCGATGCAACTGTGCAAGATGAAGACGACGCTCACTCTCAGGATGCAATAGAAGAAGAAGAAATCGATGCACTTGGGCGTGGGTGACATGGGCAAAGTGGTCGACGTCTGAGAGAAGAGAGAAGCGAGGACGATGAGCAGAGAAAGCGTGACGGTGATCCTGTCGGGGAAGTCGTCGAGGTGGAAATGCGTGAGAGTGAGTTGCGAGAGGGCGCAGAGGACCATGCACGGCAGGAAGGTCGTCAGGAGGTACGACTCGAATTTCCGAGTGAAGAGCACGACCAGCACGACGTCTGTCAAGTCTTCAGTCGTGGTGTTGTACGTGTACCTAAGAGGGGCGATGTTATAAACAGAGATGGTGGTCCTGTTGCCATAAACCTGGATGCCGCCGTCGTGAACACTCCACCGTGGGCGACACCCTTGAGGTCCGTGTAGCCTGAGCCTCATGTAGCACTCTTGCACGTCAAAGGGGAAGGCGAAGAGGTTGTAGTTGCACGTGAAGACGAACATGTATTGTACCTCCCGACTTACAAACACCTCCGATCCCGAGTATGATGTCACTGAAAACACACCGAGAGATGGTTATGTATCTAAACAAACGCAAATATAGAAACCATATATATATATATGTATATATCTTAGATTAGAAAGCTGAAGACATCACACACACACGCAAACACATATACACATTACACGATACCTTCATATCCGTGAGACACAGTTCTTTTGCCCTCTCCTTCTCGGTGTAGAGTGTACTCTTCCACAATATCATTTTTCCTTTGTATCTGGAGGTTGTCTATGTACCTGGCGTTTGTAAACAGGACATCAGGAACCCATATCATGGTAGACCTCTCTTTTTCCAAGGTGTTCAAATTCTCGTGTATGTTGGAAAAACTCAGTCGCCTATCTTTCCACGTCGTCGTGACGATCAGAGTAACTGCGAAGTTGTTCTCCTCGAGAGTAACCTGGTTGTAACCGATCAAGCTTACGTTTAACTTAACCAGCGGACTGGGTTCAGGACACGCCCCTTTCCAGTAGGAGTTATTTGGCTTATTCAGAGGTAGACAGAGGCCGGACTCATCGGACAGGTCGAGGCACTGTATCAGACCGTCGCAGCGTTGGTGCAAATCGATGCACTGGCCGTTATCGCAGCTGTAGCTCTGAGTTCCACAAAATGAGAGTGATGCCTGAAATGTCTTATTTGAATTCTTGGATATCCACATATTTCTCCCTAAAACATTTGCCTCGTTCATGGAAGAATAGGCTACGTCGTAATTGTATTGTGATATCACAAGGTATGGCTTATGATTAACCACTTGTTTTGTGATTGTCATATCCTCTTTTGACTGCAGCATCAGACGTCCTCGGTACGAAAAAAACGCGTATTCTTCAACCTTGTTAGTCTTCAAGTAAACTCTCTCTCCCCTGGTGAGGAGACAAGCGATTACTGTGAGGTAGATTGAACACGTGTACTCTTGTGTGTGATGTATAATACCCGTCGATCTTTTGTCTACCTTCAGCGTTTTACAGCTCTCATTATCTGCACCAGCGTCGGTCAACATCCACATAACTTTGGATCTCTCCGTTGCATCTCGACTCCGGGCGATTTCTTCAGCCAACGAACTCAGGTCATCGCTCTCTCTGATCAGACGGCCATGCAAGGAGCTGCAGAACGCCCTCGTGGACTCATAGTCGGAGCCTTCATATTTCTCGAACATCGCCAAGAACTCAGAAGGAGGCTCTTGGCACGTGAGAGCCTGAGAGATGGGATGGATATCCACATCGCCTCTAAATGACACTGCGGAATGACGGATGTCGTCTTGGGGACCGCGGGTACAGCGGGCCAGTTCCTCAACCTCTTGCGATGACAGACTCCTCTCAAAGACCCGGATGTCAGCAACCATGCCCGAAAAGGCATTGTCATACATCTTGCTTCCCAGAGTTAAAGAAATCCCTTCGGTCTGGAATTGGCCTGATGGGCAAAGCTTCATGTCTTTCAGGTCGTAGGCCTTCGCATTTAAAAGTATCCTGACGGATGCAACGCGGGTGATGAGGCATACATGATACCACGTATGAGCCGCTACTTGAATGCCGAGAGTCGTTGGACAGGATTGGTTGACGGAAACGTACAACCATCCTTCTTGCACTGGAATGACAAATGCATCATATACATACAATACAGTATATATACCACTACAATACATCAAACAAAAGTCCAAACACAGTTACGTGTGGACAGAAAGAATTTAAACAATGAAAAAAAAAAAAAAAATCGATAAGTTTCTAGTCAGATTTGACTCTTCATTCTTAGAAACATACACACGCCCACGTACACACACACACACACACAGACATACACACACACACACAAACACACACACACACACAGACATTCACGTGCGCGCGTGCGCGCACTGTGTAGAAAGTGTGTTTATGGGATGTGAGAAATAATCTACAGAAGTTATAGCTAAAATAAAATAAAAGAAAACGGCTTCATAAAACCGAAATCGCATATAATTTAGGGGAAACAAAGGTAAAATTAGGTCATATTTTTTATTTCCAGATATACGATACGCATTTAGAAGGGAGACTTGAGGCACATATATTTGCATTGTATAAAGATTTATAATTATATTCCTTACCTGTGGTGTGCTTTGACAAATCATTTAAATTCACACCCACCTACCCACCCACATCAGTAAGGTTATATTTCACTTTCAGATATACGCTACGTCCTCTCTCTCTCTCTCTCTCTACACACACACACTCACACACACAAGCACGAACACACGCACGCAGAAAGCGGATATATTTCAGGGGAAACAAAGGTAAAGTCATAATTTTCATTTCCAGATATACGCTACGCTACGCCTTTAGAAGGGAGACGTGGGGCACATATATTTGACCTTCATTGCATTAATATTTCCAATTATATTCGTGAACTGTAATATGCTTTGCTTGATACGGATATGCAATAAATCATATAAATTCACCCCCCCCACACGCACATACACATACACACACACACACACACATACAAGAGAGAGAGAGAGAGAGAGAGAGAGAGAGAGAGAGAGAGAGAGAGAGAGAGAGAGAGAGAGAGAGAGAGAGAGAGAGAGAGAGAGAGAGAGAGAGAGAGAGAGAGAGAGAGAAAGAGAGAGAGAGAAAGAAGAAAAGGAAGAGAGAGTGAGATAGATAGATAAAGATAGATAGATAGATAGAGAGAGAGAGAGACGGACAGACAAACAGACACAGACAGATTTGTTTTTTTTCAATAAACAATGTGCAGTGCAAATGAAAACACAAACTTTGATAACACATGGCAGACGCAGACAAAGGTTCTTTAATTAAACACCGAATAAGAAGCAACGCGCATCGATATACTTGTGACTGCAAGAAAGTTGTTGGAATCGAAGAGGGAGACGATGAGGGAGCTCGCCATGTGGTATACTGAGTAGAGCCACATGCAGAGGGAATATGGCGGAGACAAGGAGGCATCGGCATATCGTAGTTCCGCCTGAAAATAAATGTATCTTGTAAGTCCTCTCTAAATCATATCTACAGTGAAATCGATTGAAAAAGATTGGGTGGAGGTCTGCTGGAAGCAAAAAGAAGGCGAAACACATCTATAATAATAATCCACAATAAACTAAGTTAAACATTGTTCTTATTCCTACTATTTGCAATAAATACTTAAGTTCATTGACTGAGGATTTTAGTCTGAATCGAAATGTCACGGATTTAGTGTTTTATGATTGTATGTACATAAGGTCTCAAACAAACACATTACCTGAGCTGTAAAATTTTCATTATCTCCTGGATTCAGTTCATACACAGTCACATCATCTGAAAAATGCCAGTCGTAAACTCAAATGAATAAAAATCCCA
>NW_028234439.1:2486461-2488961 GCF_977035675.1 Penaeus japonicus
GTTAGTCTTTTTAAAACACCTGTATCTACATTGTAAATTGCTCTTTTTTGGAAAGGAATTTCCTACACTAACCCCCTTCCCCTTTGATCCGTCAATTCACATTTGTTTAGAGTGAGACACGAAGAGACGAATAGATAGGAAAAATTAGAAGAATAAATATAAGACAACCAATAAAGGACTAACAAAGACAGTCTTTATCAAACATTATATCTTAGTACAACACGCGTACCTCCTCCCTTAGGCTTTGGGAAATAGTAACCAAACATCTAATACTGAACAGGTCACAGGTCATCAGTAAAACGCAAAGGTAAACAATTTAGTCATACGATAAGCCAGTGTTCATGTTTACAGTATTATTGCAGTAATTTCATATTATACACACCTGTAGTGTACTTTTCAGGAATCTGAGTGCCTATACGCGCGAACGCATAATATTGTCATGATGCGCAGTCTCGCCAGCTTAAACATCCTTGGGTTAGCTTGCATGTTATACTGAAAGAAATTTTCCTAATTTTCATTCTTCCTGCATTCAACCCACATTTGGTATCATATTTGGGATTTGTGTAATATCACCTCATTCGTCTCTGCACTATATATAATTTCAGATCAATGAATATTTCCAGCTACATGGAATTGTTTATATTTGTATTTTTTCTGTGAACGTCCCTCTCACGGTTCGTCATGTCTTTCAACTCTTTCAAGTAGATCTTATACTTTTAACACGCTAAAACGGAAACATGTCAATAATATATCTCATGCATAATGCAGGCTGACCACACACACACTTATAAATATACTTATATATATATAGGTAGGTAAATATGTATATTCATATAGGTATATATATATATATATATCATATAGGTATATATATATTATATATATATATATAGGTATATATATATATACACACACATATATATACATATACATGTTCATATACATATAAACATACAAACACATACACATATGCACACACACACACACACACACACACACACACACACACACACACACACACATATATATATATATATATATATATATATATATATATATATATGTATATATATATAAAACTTGTTTTTCCTTATTGCACGAAAGTAATGTAATTATCTCTCTCTCTCTCTCTCTCTCTCTCTCTCTCTCTCTCTCTCTATATATATATATATATATATATATATATATATATATATGTGTGTGTGTATATATATTCATATTCAACTAATCTTTATGTGTGCAAGTATGTTTTGTAAATTAAGTTCTTAAGTTCTTGGCCTGTTAGCAGGTGTAGGGTGGTACGAATGTGTAGGCTGGTGTGCAGGTTGATGAGCTTGGCAGGGAGCCTCTCCCTTGTAGCTATCCTGAGTCGTCTTCGAGTGGTAGGTGATCCTCTGCTTTCGAAACCTCTCTCTCTCACCCGCATTTTCTAGTTTATTTTTCTTATTGTATTTATAAAGAGACTGACGTGTCAATAGATATTTATTTTACGATAGGAAGTTACAAAATGGTGAACATGAAATTTGAATGAACTTCTCAATGATGAGGTCTTGGACTGTAGGAAGGAGTAGGTCTATAAGAAGGTGTTGGGCTGTAAGCAGGTGTTGGGTGGTACGAAGGAGTGGGATGGTAGGAAGGCGTAGGATGGTAGGAAGGTTGGTGAGCTTGGTACTGAGCTTCGCCCTCGTAGCTGACCTCGGCCACGTAGCCAGAGTCGCCGTCCACGTGGTAGGTGACCTTCTGCAGACGACCGTCGGGAAGCTGCACGTAGTAGGTTCCCTGTGTGTTGTAGCCGTCGCGGGACTCCTGGTGGCCGTAGTCGTTACCGGAGTAGTCGTCCTTGACGAGCCAGTCGAAGTTGTACTGAGCTGGGGACTAACATGGAAAAAAACGATGCATATCAAAATCACGAGCAAATTCATGGATGAACAAGATGACAAACGCACTATAATAATAGTAATAACAATAATATTGATGTATGGTTTAATTAAAGATTATCAAGAGAATAATTTTTCTAGATGAGATGTTTAGTTATTGAAGAGATGTCAAGAGCAGTAAAGAGGAAAACGTTTAAGATATATACAAGGTATTTCATAATATAGGCCAAGCCACTTACCTGATACGAAGGAGCAGGAGTGTAGCCGTAGGGAGGCTGTGAAGGTGCGGCCAGAGAGGCGGCTACCAGACCCAACACGAAGCTCAACTGGAAACCAAAAACAACGTTTTAATTATAATTAAAATAGTTTGTCTACATTGCGATAAAATCTACAGAAAGGTGGATATGGATAAAGTCACTGGATTGCCTTATATTGCCATCCAAGTGTTTTTTTTAGGAATATTTTCCTCACCTTAAAAAACATATTTGCTGATTTTGCTTGATGTCATGAAAAGCACTTTCCTTCTGTGTCTTATATACCTCCAGGAACGTAGGCGTGGCTTCCCTTGACATTGAGAAGCATCTTATAACCACGCCTATATTGACGGTCACTAGACTTTCATG
>NW_028234439.1:2493961-2496461 GCF_977035675.1 Penaeus japonicus
GGTAGCAGTTTACCTTGATATGATTGTTGATCATTATTATAGCTTATTCGTCTTTTTAGAGGCTCTTTTAATAGCTGCACGTACTTCAAGATATCATACTAGGGTCAGTCTTTCTATCTTTCATAGAAAAAGCATCACTATCGAAAGGGCGTTAATGATGGAGTTCTAACAATGCTATACGCCTTTGCATTTAGTAGCATGAGTACAGACGTTAAGGTACTTGAAAGTTTATCTGTTTATGAAGCAATTTCTCAGTGTATTATATCTATACATCCATCTGTCTGCCTCTCTCTCTCTCTCTCTCTCTCTCTCTCTCTCTCTCACACACACACACACGTACACACACACACATATAAATAAATAAATATATATATTTACGTATGTATATATGTATATATATCTATATCTATTTATCTATATCTATATCTATTTATCTATCTATCTATCTATCTATCTATATATGTATATACATACATATATATATATATATATATACATATATATATATATATATATATATATATATATATATATATATATATATATACATATATATATATACACACACACTGCCGCATATATATATATATATATATATATATATATATATATATATATATATATATATATATATTTATATATATATATATATATATATATATATATATATATATATGTATGTATACACATTTGTATGTACATATATGTTTATTATAATGTATATCTACATATTTGAATATATATCTGCATATTTATATAAACATATATGTATATATATATATATATATATATATATATATATATATATATATATATATATATATGTACATATACATATAACATGGAGCCATAAAAAAATAATTAAGCAAAGAAGGCATGTTGAAATGCATAGAGCACATAGCTCCTCTCTATATTCTTAAAAAAATGTTTGTGAGTAAAGATTTGGAAATGCCTGGTACATGACATTTATTATAAGAGGAAACATTGAGAACATTGGATCTTGGCCAAAGGCAACTCTTGAAATATGTTGAGGGGGTGTATCCTGTGGTGCAGTAAACAAGAGGTTTGAAACATGCAATATCAGCCGTCAAAACCATTCAACATGATTGCCCTTGGCCATCAGAGGCTGCAAGTACCTGTTTTAACATCAAAATGGTTAACCCTCACAGCCTACAAGTCATGCACTTTAAGATGTAAGGCAAATAATACAAAAGAAACAAGTAGTTTAAAGAAACCCGAAATTTCATTCCTTTGAAATCCTTCAATAAATTGCAATCAGTGATTTTTTAAAATCAGTTCTCTAATCAAATCTATTCTAGTTCTGTTTCCAGGTTTCGCAGTCTAATTGCCTCTTATTTGGCTTTTGCGCTGTATCCTCATATGTATATATATGTATATATATGTATATATATATATATATATATATATATATATATACATATTTATATATATATATATACATATATATATATATATATATATATATATATATATATATATATATATATATATATATATATATATATATATATGTATATATATATATATATACTTATATGTATGTATGTATATACATATCGTTATCCATACATACATACATACATATACATATATATATATATATATATATATATATATATTATATATATATATATATATATATATATAATATATATTATATATATATATATATATATATATATATATATATATATATATATACATGTTATATACATACATATATATATATATATAATATATAATATACATACAAACATACACACACACACACACACACACACATATATATATATATATATATATATATATATATATATATATATTATATATATATATATACTGTATATAATATAGATACATACACACACACACACACACGTTTATATATATATATATATATATATATATATATATATATATATATTATATATATATATATATATTTATATATATATGTATGAATAGATATATACATGTAAACATATGTATGTGGGTGTAAATATATCTATGTATATGATATATATGTATATATATGTATATATATATATATATATATATATATATATATATATATATATATATATATATATATATATGTGTGTGTGTGTGTGTGTGTGTGTGTGTGTGTGTGTATGTGCGTGTGTGTGTGTGCGTGTGTGTGTGTGTGTGTGTGTATGTATAAAGACATGTATGTATATAGATACATATAAATGTATATATTTATGTATACTTACATATACATACTTATTGATTTGTATATAATACACACAAACACACACACACATACATACACACACACAAACACACACACATACACACACACACACACACACACACACACACACACACACACACACATATATATATATATATATATATATATATATGTATACATAAATACATAAAAGGTTACATAGCAAAAGCCAATATATTTAGCTAATAGTCCCCACATATGTTGAATATGTTTTGTTTGATATAT
>NW_028234439.1:2501461-2511461 GCF_977035675.1 Penaeus japonicus
TATGAGTGCTTCATTTAAGTTTCGAATGGTGAATAGTTCAGTCAATATGTAACCACTGATCATCACCAGTTTTTCAAAAAATCCCCTCATAGCCGAAATGACGTCATGTCATATGTTATGGATGGCACTCCCCTTTATTACACTACATATAAGCCACTTTACCCACTATGTTATACGAGCCACAAAATCGAAATTCTGCCGAAGATCACTCCTCTGCATCACTTTTTCAAACATTTCCCACAATTTATAAGCTAATCAAACCGAATACACATAGATATATGTCGCAGCATGTAATTCTATTACCAAAAATGCAACAAAGAAGAAGTCTTTTAAAGTTTATGTTATTAGATTACTCCTACGCATGTATCGATATGCAGAATTTGGAAAATATTATCTCATTGCCTGACATAATAGACCATGCGCACCCAATGTTACTAATATCCTATATATAATATAATAAACCTCAATGCAAAGGATCATAAGAAGGGGCTATTATTCAGAAACGGGTTTATTTCAACCAGTGGCGGGTGCCTTTCCTCTCCTCCTGGTCAATGCTATAGAGGCCCCTTCTCCTCACGCCGGAGATTCTTACCTTCTGTCTCTCTCTCCTCTTCTTTCGTCTGCATGACGATGTTGGAAACAAGGGCAAGACACGTGGCTGTATTATGAGAAGCATGCGAGAGCTTTATTTCTAGAACACGAGGGAGATATACAAGTTTGTATTTCTAAATTACATTATTCTTCTACTCTTTAACAGTGTAAATGATCACAAACACATATATATTCATATAATAAAATTTCCATTGTCTCTGCTTACCAGGAAATTTCCATTCGAAGTTATCTTTTATAGAAAAATAGCATGTTAATATATACATTTATTTTACAATAGAGAGTTAGAGAATGATCAATATCTTTACAATGGCTTCTTGAATCGACTTCTCAATGATGTGGATTCGGGCTGTAAGAAGGGGTTGGCCTGTAAGCAGGTGTAGGGTGGTATGAAGGTGTAGTGTGGTATGCAGGTTGGTGAGCTTGGTACTGAGCTTCGCCCTCGTAGCTGACCTCGGCCACGTAGCCAGAGTCGCCATCTACGTGGTAGGTGACTCTCTGCAGACGACCGTCGGGAAGCTGCACGTAGTAAGATCCCTGGGTGTTGTAGCCGTCGCGGGACTCTTGCTGGCCGAAGTCGTTGGCGGAGTAGTCGTCCTTCACAAGCCAGTCGAAGTTGTACTGAGCTGGAGACTGATTTGGAAAAAGGACATTTTCATTCAAACAGGACACAATAAGTGAGTGAAATAGTAAAAATAACAACTGTAATAATGATAGTAATAAAATAATAGCTTTAAAGGTCATTCATACAAATAATAGATCTGGTACAAAATTTTCTTTGACGGGGATAGCGCAGATACAAGAAAAAATTTACTTACCTGATAGGAAGGAGCAGGAGCGTAGCCGTGGGGAGGTTGCGATGGAGCTCCCAGAGCGGCAGCTGCCAGACCCAACACGAAGCTCAACTGTAAAAGAAGCGACATTTCAATTGATGCTTATCACAGTATTGTATTGTAATGAAGATAAGAAGAAAGCCTTTTCATTGTTATATATTGTCACAACATTTTAGCATTCTCTTCGAAATATTTTCTCACCGTAAGAAACATGTTTACTGATTTTGCTGGATATCTTGGAAAAGCAATCTTGTTCTGTGTCTTATATACTTCGAGGAATATAGGCGTGGCTTCACTTGACCTTGTCGTTAGACTTTCATCATATGAATTGAAATACGACGAATTATCAAATATACTCATAATGAGAGAAAACACTTCTAGCTAGTTTAAGATGATAGAAGTATTGAGAGAAAGCACTTGCAGTGACTTATGTATGTATATATGTATATATATATATATATATATATATATATGTATGTACGTATGTATATATATATATATATAAATTGCTATATATATATAAGTTATATATATATATATATATATATATATATATATATATATATACTTACATACATATTTCTATATGTATATATATATATACATATATATGTATGTACAATATATATATGTATATATATGTATATATGTATATATATATATTTAAATATATATATTTATATGTATAAATATATATATAAAACATATATTAATATACATATATACATACATACATACATACATATATATATATATATATATATATATATGAATATATGTATATATATATATATATATATATATATATATATATATATATATATGTACATAAGTATGTATTACATATATGTATGAGAAAGATGGTAGAATGCAATAACGCATTCAATATAGAAATACAAATTTTACCTCCCTGATCGAGACTCGAACCCCAGGTCGTCAGAATGATAGACCCGGCAACTAACCCAATAGACCACGCGACCCACTAAAAGAATAGTCTAACCAGATGCCTTGAACCCTTATGCTCTTAGCAGAGCAGTGATAGCGAGGTTTTACAGACAATGCCCGTGGGCACTCGGCAGCAATTAGTGACAGACCCGGCAATTAGCCCAATAGACCCAACAGAATTGTCTGTAAAACCTCGCTATCACTGCTCTGCTAAGAGCACATAGGTTATTTCCATGATGGTTGTAAGGCATCTGGTTAGACAATTCTTTTAGAGGGTCGCGTGGTCTATTGGGTTAGTTGCCGAGTCTGTCACTCTGACGACACGGGGTTCGAGTATCGGTCAGGGATATAAAATTTGTATTCATATATATGTATATTTCATTATGATCATGCATGAAATCTCTTTCGGTTTTATGTATGTTCGTCCTCCATCTCTGTTACTTTTAAGTCTTAGTCTTTTCAGTTCAAACCTCACAGGGTTTTGTTGCATGTTATCCACACTGACAAGAATTTTCTGCATGTCCCTTTTTGCTGCACTTCATTCCTAGAAGTTTCTACGCATTTCATTGTGTTGTCATATCAGTGTAATTCGTGCCTGATTTTTTGGTGTTCGAATAGTATTCATAAAGTCATTGTTGTGTATGACAGAAAACACTCTAAATCATGACGTAATGACATGACGTCACGTATGTATGACGTTATAATACGGCCGTAACATAATCCCCTCATAGCCGAAATAACATCATGCCATATGTCATGCATGGCACTCCCCTGGTACACTATATTATATTCATGAGACACAAAATCAAAATTCAGCCGACAACCACACCTTTGCATCACTTATCTAAAAAATTCCCCCACTTCATAAGCTAAACAAAAATGATACATAAACATACATATATGTCGTAGCAGGTAATTCCATTACCGAAAATCGAACAAATAAAGTCTTTTAAAGTATATGTTCTTAGATTATTCGTACGGGTGTATCGAGATGCAGGATTTAGCACAAATCATCTCATTGCCTAACATCATAGACCATACACACCCAATATTATGACTAATACCTATAAATAAAACTAGTATGACATCATTACTTATTCCTACTACCTGCTGCTGAAGTGCCCGTCACCTGACCCCACCACCTGATGCTTAACCAAACTCCGTTTTCTTTGCACCTTTGCAGGTTTTATTCAGTAAACCTCACTGCAAAGGGTCGTAGGAAAGGGCTAATACTCAGAAACGGATTTATTTCAACCAGTGGCGGATGCCTTTCCTCTCCTCATGGTTAATCGATCCCTCGTTAATACTATAGGAGCCTTCTCCTTCTCTCACCTGATATTCTTACCCTCTGTCACTCTCTCCTCTTCCTATGTCTGCATGACGATGTTGGACACAAGGGCAAGGTGCGTGGCTGTATCATGGGGAGCATGGGAAGGCTATTTCTAGAACACGAGGGAGATGTACCAACTGCATTGTTCATCTACTCTTTAACACTGTAAATGATCACACATTCATATACAATGCAATCTATCCTTTTCTATTGACTGTGCTTACCAGAAAAATTCCATACGAAGGTATCTTTTATAGGAAAATAGCATGTGTTAATATATACATTTATTTTATAATATAATCTAAATTGTCAATGTCTTTACAATGGTTTCTTGAATCGACTTCTCAATGATGTGGATTCGGGCTGTAAGAAGGGGTTGGACTGTAAGCAGGTGTAGGGTGGTATGAAGGTGTAGTGTGGTATGCAGGTTGGTGAGCTTGGTACTGAGCTTCTCCCTCGTAGCTGACCTCGGCCACGTAGCCTGAGTCGCCGTCTACATGGTAGGTGACTCTCTGCAGACGACCGTCGGGAAGCTGCACGTAGTAGGATCCCTGTGTGTTGTAGCCGTCGCGGGACTCTTGCTGGCCGAAGTCGTTGGCGGAGTAGTCGTCCTTCACAAGCCAGTCGAAGTTGTACTGAGCTGGAGACTGATGTGGAAAAAGGAAAATTTCACTCTAACAGGAAAAAATAATTGGGTAAAAATAGTAATCATAACAATGGTAATAATGACAGTAATAAGATAATAGCTTTTAAAGTTATACAAATAATAAATCTGGGACAAAAGTTCATTTAACGGGAGTAATTAGAGCAGATACAAGAATAATATTACCTGATAGGATGGAGGAGGAGTGTAGCCGTGGGGAGGTTGCGATGGAGCTCCCAGAGCGGCAGCTGCCAGACCCAACACGAAGCTCAACTGTAAAAGAAGCGACATTTCAGTTGATGCTTATCACAGTCTTGTATTGTAATGAAGATAAAAAAAGCATTTTCATTGTTATATATTGACAACATTTTAGCGTTCTCTTCGAAATATTTTCTCACCATAAGAAACATGTTTACTGATTTTGCTGGATATCTTGGAAAAGCAATCTCGTTCTGTGTCTTATATACTTCGAGGAACGTAGGCGTGGCTTCACTTGACCTTGTCGTTAGACTTTCATCATATGAACTGACATACGCCGAATTATCAAATATTATCATAATGTTGAGAGAAAACACTTCTAGACAGCTTAAGATTATAGAAATATTGAGAGAAAGCAATTACAGTGTCTTTTACCATTGAAAACAAAACAAAAAGCGAAATATATATATATATATATATATATATATATATATATGTATAATATATATATATATATATATATATATATGTATATATATATATATATATATATATATATATATATATATATATATATATATATATGAATATCAGTAATGTTCAGAGTGCGATACGGAGGAAATTCGACAGGAAAAAATGCAAGTATGTATATGACAAATGTAATTTGACAACTAAGCACAACTAAGGAAAACGGTAGGTGTAGCATCTCTTTCATTTTAAGAAATCATCTTACATCCTTAGACTTGTTTTGTTAGGTGTATATAGACAGTCATGGGGATCCAGTTGAGGATGTTTATATAGAAGTATATACATTTATACACACATATATATGTATACATACATATATATATATATATATATATATATATATATATATATATATATATATATATATATATATATATACATGTATGTATGTATATATATGTGTATATATATATCGTTATCAATAAAGTAAATATCGGTAGCGACCATAGACTGGTCAGGAGTAGAGTTAAGTTACAGCTAAGAAGGGAACGAAACAAACTCACACAGAAGCCTCTCGTTAATCTAACCAATATTAAGAATAGGACGATGGAATTCAGTATCAACATCCGAAACAAATACTCAGCTCTCGAAGAAGATTTTGACATAGACCAAATGAACGACCAATTCAGTGAGATATTAACGGAAGCTGCACTTGAAATAGGGGGTAAAGACGAAAAAGAAAAGTTCAGTAAGCTTTCGGTAGAGACATAAGAGCTTACGAAACAGCGTAGGGACATGAAAATAACATCAAACAGAGACAAGATAGAATCAACAGAGCTGGCTAAGATGATAAACAAGAAGAAGAAAGAGGATGTACGCAAATTTAACTTACGAAAAAGAAACGAAGCTCTGCTTGCCGGCACCAGCCTTAAGGCAACAAAGAGGAGGCTCGGAATAGGGAAAAAACAAATGTATGCAGTAAAGAAACCCAACGGAGAGGCGACATACAATAAAAATAAAAGTATTAAAGTAATAGAAGACTTCTATCGCAACCTATACCACTCAAACGACCAACCACATACGGAGACAAACACAACGATTGGAGATGTTCCAAACATCACGGTAGAGGAAGTAAATAGGGCACTAAAAAGCATGAAAAGAGGAAAAACACCAGGAGAAGACGGCATTAGTGTGGATCTTATTCAAGATGCAGGAGAGATTGCGGCAGTAAAGCTGGCCAGTCTTTATAACAGATGTCTAGGCGTCGGTAAAATTCCGAAGGCCTGGAAAAACGCAATTATAATTCTAATGCTCAAAAAGGGAGACACAAAAAACTTAAAGAATTACCGACCTATAAGCCTCCTCTCAGTAATCTATAAACTGTTCACAAAAATCATCACAGCCCGTATCACCGATACATTAGATTCAAAACAACCCAGGGAACAGGCAGGGTTCTGCAGTGGATTCTCAACTACAGACCATATCCACACACTAGCACAAATAAAAGAGGAAACAAACGAATATAGGAAGCCCCTGTGTATGGCATTCGTAGATTATGAAAAGGCATTCGACTCGGTACAGATATATGCAGTACTGGATGCAATTCGTAAACAAGTAGAGGAAATATACTGCAGATTATTAGAGCATCAAAATCCTCACAGAAACCAATAAAATACCAACAAAAAAGGGTGTTAGGCAGGGCGACACCATCTCACCGAAGCTGTTTACAGCCTGCTTGGAGGAAGTATTCAAGAAGTTAGATTGTAAAGAGAGAGGGATTAAAATAGGGAATGAGCACTTAAGCAATCTAAGATTTGCAGATGACATTGTTCTTTTCGGTGAGTCAGCAGACGAACTACAACAATTAATAAGCGATTTAAATATGGAAAGTCTGAAGATTGGCCTTAAAATGAACATGAAAATGACTAAAGTCGTGTTCAACAGTCGAACCCCAGTTAAGTAAATACAAATACAGGGCGAGGTACTAGAAGCAGTGAACGAGTATGTATACCTAAGGCAACTCATTCAGTCAAGTACATCCTGCGAAGCCGAGATAAAACGGCGAATCAGGCTAGGTTGGAGTGCCTTCGGTATCATAGTAATATATTACGAAGTCGGCTGCCACTAGGTCTAAAGAGAAAGTCCTCCCCGTCATGACATATGGATCAGAGACATGGACTACGACCAAGGCACTCGAGAGGAAATTAATAAGCGCCCAAAGAGGAATGGAAAGGTTTATGCTAGGAGTTAGCTTCAGAGACAAGAAAAGGGCCACATGGATCAGACAGCAAACAAAAGTAGAGGATGTACTCAAGACCATCAAGAAGAAAAAGTGGCAGTGGGCTAGACACATATATCGGAGACAGGACAACAGGTGAACAAAAAGAACAACAGAATGGGTAATACACGACACAAAGAGACCCAGGGCAAGACCAATTACTAGATGGCGGGAAGAAATAGCAAAATTCGCAGGAGTAAACTGGAATCAGAGGACACAAGACCGGAATGACTGGAAAAGATTGAGAGAGGCCTACGTCCTGCAGTGGATTGATACAGGCTGCTGCTGCTGATGATGATGATGTATATATAGAGAGAGACAGAGAGAAAGAGAGAGAGGGGGAGAGAGAGAGATTCTCATACAAACACATATTTATATATATGTATATATATGTATGCATGTATGTATGTATATATATATATATATATATATACATATATATATATATACATAGACATTTATGTATGTATACACGTGTGTGTGTATACACACGTATATATATATATATATATATATATATATATATATATATATATATATATATATATATATATATACATGTATATATATATATATATATATATATATATATATATATATATATATATATATATATATATATAAAGAGAGAGAGCGAGAAAGAAAGGGAGAAATACACATATATATGAATATGCATTTATAAATTCATTAATCTCTTTATATACACGATATCACCGTAAGGATGAAATAAACACCCCATGAATCCGTGGCTGAAATTTTAGTGTTGGAGAGAATGTATTTATGACGTTATACTGCGGCTGTAACATATGAGTGCTTCAATTAAGTTTCGAATAGTGAATAATTCAGTCAATATGTAACCAGTGATCGTCAACAGTTTTTTAAAGAATCCCCTCATAGCCGAAATGACGTCATGTCATATGTCATGGATGGCACCCCCATTTATCACGCTACATATAAGCCAATTTACCCACTATGTTATACGAGCCACAAAATCGAAATTCTGCCGAAGATCACTCCTCTGCATCACTTTCAAACATTTCCCATAATGTATAAGCTAATCAAACCGAATACACATACATATATGTCGCAACATGTAATTTTATTACCAAAAATAGAAAAAAGAAGTCTTTTAAAGTTACTCCTACGCATGTATCGAGATGCAGAATTTGGAAAATATTATCTCATTGCCTGACATAATGGACAATGCACACCCAATATCACTAATATCCTATATATAAAATCATAATAAAACTCAATGCAAAGGATCATAAGAAGGAGCTATTACTCAGAAACGGGTTTATTTCAACCAGTGGCGGGTGCCTCTCCTCTCCTCCTGGTCAACGAATCCCTTGCCAATGCCATAGGGACCCCTTCTCCTCCTTCTCTCGCCTGATATTCTTACCTTTTGTCTCTCTCTCCTCTTCTTTCGTCTGCACGACGATGTTGGAGACAAGGGCAAGGCACGTGGCAGTATTATGAGAACCATGGGAGAGCTTTTTCTAGAACACGAGGGAGATTTAACAGTTTGTAACTGTAAATTGCATTATTCATCTACTGTGATCAGTGTAAATGATCACAAACACATATATATTCATATAATACAATCTAGCCTTTTCCATTGTCTTTGCTTACCAGGAAATTTTCATTCGAAGTTATCATTTATAGAAAAATACCATGTTAATATATACATTTATTTTACAATATAGAGTTAGAGAATGAACAATGTCTTTACAATGGTTTTTTGAATCGACTTCTCAATGATGTGGATTTGGGCTGTAAGAAGGGGTTGGCCTGTAAGCAGGTGTAGGGTGGTATGAAGGTGTAGTGTGGTATGCAGGCTGGTGAGCTTGGTACTGAGCTTCGCCCTCGTAGCTGACCTCGGCCACGTAGCCAGAGTCGCCATCTACGTGGTAGGTGACTCTCTGCAGACGACCATCGGGAAGCTGCACGTAGTAGGATCCCTGTGTGTTGTAGCCGTCGCGGGACTCCTGGTGGCCGTAGTCGTTGCCGGAGTAGTCGTCCTTCACAAGCCAGTCGAAGTTATACTGAGCTGGAGACTGATGTGGAATAAGGAAAATTTGATTCAAAGAGGGCACAATAAGTGAGTGAAACTAGTAAAAATAACAACTGTAATAATGACAGTAATAAAATAATAGCTTTAAAGGTCATTCATTCAAATAATAGATCTGGTACAAAATTTTCTTTAACGGGGATAGCGCAGATACAAGAAAAATTTTACTTACCTGATAGGAAGGAGCAGGAGCGTAGCCGTGGGGAGGTTGCGATGGAGCTCCCAGAGCGGCAGCTGCCAGACCCAACACGAAGCTCAACTGTAAAAGAAGCGACATTTCAATTGATGCTTATCACAGTATTGTATTGTAATGAAGATACAAAAGCATTTTCATTGTTATATATTGCCACAACATTTTAGCATTCTCTTCGAAATGTTTTCTCACCGTAAGAAACATGTTTACTGATTTTGCTGGATATCTTGAAAAGGCAATCTCGTTCTGTGTCTTATATACTTCGAGGAATGTAGGCGTGGCTTCACTTGACCTTGTCGTTAGACTTTCCTCATATGAATTGAAATACGACGAATTATCGAATCATAATGTTGAGAGTAAACACTTCTAGATAGTTCAAGATAATAGAAGTATTGAGAGAAAGCACTTGCAGGGACTTTTACCATCGAGAAC
>NW_028234439.1:2528961-2533961 GCF_977035675.1 Penaeus japonicus
CCTCGTAGCTGACCTCAGCAACGTAGCCTGAGTCGCCGTCTACGTGGTAGGTGACCTTCTGCAGGCGCCCGTCGGGAAGCTGCACGTAGTAGGTTCCCTGTGTGTTGTAGCCGTCGCGGGACTCCTGGTGGCCGTAGTCGTTACCAGAGTAGTCGTCCTTCACGAGCCAGTCGAAATTGTACTGAGCTGGAGACTAATATGGAAAATTAAATATTCGTTAATATAATTGATTAAAATTAATTACTAAAGAGACGTTAAAGCGGCTGAGAGAACAATGCTTAAATCACAGTATATATGATACGTTGAGCCAAGCTACTTACTTGATAGGAAGGAGGTGGAGTGTAGCCGTAGGGAGGCTGAGATGGAGCGGCCAGAGCGGCAGTTGCCAGACCCAACACGACACTCAACTGGGACACCAGAAATAAAGTTTCCATGAATAGTTTGAAAAGTCTACCTATATTGTGATAAAAAGCTACAGATAAGGGCAAAGTAAATGGTTTATATTGCCAGGATATCCCACTAGTTTCTAGATTATTTTTCTCACCTTAAGGAACATGTTTGCTGAATTTGCTGTATATCATGTAAAGGCCTTTCCTTCTGTGTCTTATATACTTCGAGAAACGTAGGCGTGACTTCTATTGACCTTGACAAGCGATACATAGCCACGCCCACTTTTCCGGTCACTAGGATTTCATCATTTGAATGAAAATACTACGAATTATTAAACAAGAATATATCCTAAAGAAATAGGACTATGTCGGATCCTGAATGTTTGGAAAGGGGAAGGGAGGTGATTGCATATCAAGATGGAATCAAGCACCAAAGACGCTGGACTTTAAATCTTGCGAAGTAGTAGCTCGCCTATGTGAACTGCCATTCAGCATGTATGATACGTGTCTGGGAATCACGAGCAGGCCTGGTTGTATAGACTGGAGTGGCCACATTGGAAGATATGTGAATTTATACGATTAGTACAATATGATAATTCCCATCAATATTATTCTTGTAAAATTGATAAAATATATGCACGTGTAGTTTCAGGTGACATTTCGTTGTCGATTTTAGAACAGTTTACCTAGTTGCCTAAATCATCTATATATTTCCGTTTATCATATATTGCTCGTTTACCTTGCTGCAATTCATGAACAAATTCGCAATCTAATACGGCCCTAGTGTACATGTATCCGTATATAAATAAGTATATATACATATATATATATATATATATATGTATATATATACATATATGTATATTATATATACTTATATATGTATATATATATATATGCCACATATACATATATACAATATATATATATATATATATATATATATATATATATATATATATATATATATAAATATATATATTATATAAATACTTTTATATGTACATAAAAAAAAATATAGCATATATAGCATACACACACACACACACACACACACACACACACACACACACACACACACACACATATATATATATATATATATATATATATATATATATATATATATATTGTCAGAGTTTGGCACAAATAAAAGGCAAACAGATAAGAAATGATTATCGAAGTAACTTCTTTTGTTAGAAATTGTATTTCCATAAAGGTTTATAATTTACTAACTTTTTGTTGGTCTTATGGCTATGTAGATCTTGGGGATTTAAAATCTATATATGAATATATACATTCATATACATAATAATACACCGACACATACACATATATGTGTATGTATATATAAACAAGTATATATGTGTTTATATATATCCTTATATATATATATATATATATATATATATATATATATATATATATATATACATATACATATAGGATATCATCTTAGTCTTTAAAACAGTATCAGTCCTAATCACATGCTTAGTTTCCTGGATCTCCCGGTCTTATGCATGTTTTTCCTTCATTTTCCTATTCTACAAGCACTATCATACTACACGTAGGCTCATCAGCCCAAACTTCATGAGATTAAATTGCATTTTATTCATATATTTAACTTTTTGTATTTCTATTTGTAGTGAATTATCCCCTGGTATCAGCCAGAACTGGGAAAATTAATAGACAATTTTTGGGATTCTTCACTTTTTTACCTTTAACAGCTCATATCTTCACAAATATATTACTTACATTGCTTATTTTTTTAATACTGCAGAGAAATCTTTAATATATATAAAATAATGATTATATACTGATTATATTATTTCAAATGATAAGAATCATGTTTTGGATTGTTGTTCTTCTCCACACAAAATTGCCTCGTCCCTCAGCCTTGTGTTCTAACAAAATTCACACATATCCCACGTTCCGAATTCCGGTTCGGTACTAATCATTGTTTAATTACATAATGTGTGTGCCATAGTCCCAGTAAAAAAAATTGACCCATAAATAGGTCGAGTAGTCATTCAGTGGTTTGGTCCATCATACAGCACAAGTTACAGGTCGTTTAGAGAATCCGTGGATGCGCTCTGAATCAAACGGATACCTTAAGATAAAAATTAAACCCTGGTACCCAATTTCGTGAATGTTTCCTTGACAATAACGGAATATCATGCATACGGGGCCCCATTGAAGCATCCAAAACGTGTTGAAGCATTTTTATTAGAGCCTAAGGATGCCCACAAAGACTGAGATGATATATTGTATAAAGGAAGAAACAATAAAACCTATTTACTGTCCAAAATATCTCCTTCTCTCAATAAAAATGTATAAATCAGTTAATAGCCAGAATTGTTCTATTAATTTCCCAGTACCGTCATTGGTAGTGATAATCCCCTGTATCAGGCGGGTCATCCCGCAGTCTATCGGCCGCTGTCCCCCTGACGTCACTAAAGAATCTACGGACCTTTTCCGCCCAGCAAGATTATTTGGCTTCGCTATTCCGTGTTGTGTGTGTGTAATTCGTTTTTAATAAGAATAAAGTGACATTTATTATTCCTTCGACTTGCCTTCCGATGTTCCGTGTCTTCGTCTACATCTACATTACTACTACTCAACACAACAAGTTACTTATACACTACTTACCTTATATTTTTTACTTACCATCCCTTGAACCTTGTCTCTTTTTCCTTCGATCCTTACCTTCATTTTTCTCTGTTTATCTCTTCCTATTTTCTCTTCGTTTACTCCTCACGATCCCTTCTTTCACTTTTTCCTACTTTCCTGTTTTAAGTCTTTTATGTGCCCACTTTTTGTATATGTCTTATTTCTAGTTTTATTTTATGTATTTTAAGTTTAGTTTTAAGATACACCGTTTTAATTTTTAATAATAAATTGTGGCATTATGGGTAAAACCTCATCATAAGCGCGGGAAACTGCCACATAAAAGGTCAGGCCAGGGCAGTTAACAAGAGAGGGTTCTTAGACTTGTGAAGTGGCAGACGATCTCTTGGATTTTACCTGGCTGACAGTTTCTCGTGCTTTATGGTTTTACCCTTTCTTTTAACAAGTAAGTGTATGTGTGTTATTCTTGTATATTGGTTTTATTCGAATGACTGTGTTAATAAATGTATATTATGGATTCTCCTTTTTTTTATGTCGCCTTTTAAATCTGCCAGTTCAGTTTTGTTTTAATGGTGGCTACGGGATGGGCTTTCTTTTATTACACCCGAGAGTCATCATCTAAAATGCGCCAGACCCACACATTAAATAATGACGTTAGTTGGTACATCCTACCATACTAAACATCTATGATAAACTCTACGGATTTTATTAAAAACCCACTACACTATTCATCCTGGCAATCCGTCTTAGAAATCTCTGCGTATTTTATTGATTTCCAGAATTATGTTTGTCTTCTACTGAGTAAGCTCACCGAATCTTTCCAATTTACAATTGTAATTTGCAAGGTTCTCTGTAAATACTCCCCGTGCTGTCCACTCTTGTGCATCTACACAAACTCTACTTTTTAAACAGGAGATGACCGGGTTTTATGATTTTCACGTATACTTTTAATCTTCTGTCAGCAGTGATTTATTTTCATAATATGATACAGTTTTAGCCTTATATAGTACAAAAATATATATTAAAATATTATATATATATATATATATATATATATATATACTAACATACACATTTATATGTCTATATATATATTATCCATATCTATAAGTATATCTATAATAAATAATATCTATATATATAAATACATATAAATTTGTATGTATATATATATATGTATATATATATATATACATATATATATGTATATATATAGATATGTATATATACATGTTTTTTCTTTTTTTTTTATGTTACAAATATGGTCATCAGCCCAAATCATAGTTATTTATACTGTTGTGTTTTCGTTTCTTTAATCTTTCTGCATTCCTGCTTTGAAAAATCACTGCGTAATTGTATATTTTATTACTTGTCCTCATCACTGAATATTTCCAATATCAACTTCGCAATTTGCTATCGTTAAACTAGACTCAATGTGTTTCTACACAAATTTCAACTTTCTAACACGATGATGTACCGTTATGATTTTCACTTATACTTTGAAAAATCCTTTTCTGTTAATAGCGTCACCTGATTATTTTGAAAAACACAAGAATACGCGTAGAATCAAGCCTTTTATAGACACATGTTTGTATGTGGTGTGTGTGGTTCGCAAGATAATTCCAAGTAAAGGTTTTCTTTGAAAAGGAAAATAACATGGGTGTTGATATATACATTATTTCACAATAGGGAGTTTAGAAAAATAATGAATCTAAATTGTCATTGTCGGATTGCATCGCTTAAGACTCTGACTTCCTCAGTGATGAGGATTCGGCCCTGTAAGAGTGCGTTAGACCTGTAAGCTGTGTAGTGTGGTATGAAGGCGTGGGATGGTATGAAGGTGTAGGCTGGTATGAAGGCGTGGGATGGTATGAAGCTCCGTGAGTTTGATACTGAGCTTCGCCCTCGTAGCTGACCTCGGCTACGTAGCCAGAGTCGCCGTCCACGTGGTAGGTGACTTTCTGCAGACGTCCGTCGGGAAGC
>NW_028234439.1:2543961-2546461 GCF_977035675.1 Penaeus japonicus
GTAAAGATTTATAAGTTACTAACTTATTGTTGGTCTTATGGCTATGTAGATCTTGGGGATTTATGTATATATATTTATATATGCATATATATATATATATATATATATATATATATATATATATATATATATATGATATCATCTTAGTATCGGTCCTAATCACACACTTAGTTTCCTAGATCTCCCGGTCTTATGCATGTTTTTCCTTCATTTCCCTATGCTACAAGCACTATCATACTACACATATGCTCATCAGCTCAAACCTCACGAGATTACATTGCATTTTATTCATATATTTCACTTTTTGTATTTCTATTCTTCCTGCATTCCGTTCTTAGAAATCTCTGCGTATTTTATTGAGTTTCCAGATTATGTTTATCTTCATACTAAGTAGATCACCGAATCTTTCCTATTTCCAATTGTATTTGCAAGGTTCTCTGTGAATACTGCCCCTTGCTGAAAATACTCCATTAATGCGCTATCAGTCCTATCCCACAAGTACTTTTTATTTTCATCCCCTCAGTAGTGTCACTGATTTATTTTTTATTAACATAATACTGTCTAGCCTTTAATTACACACACACACACACACACACACACACACACACACACACACACACACACACATATATATATATATATACATATATATATATATATGTGTGTGTGTGTGTGTGTGTGTGTGTTTGTGTGTGTGTGTGTCTGTGTATATATATATATATACATATCCATATAGAATATCCATATGAAGGTTTCTTATAAAGGAAAATAGCCTTTGTAATTATATGTATTTATTCAATAATAGTTACAAAATAATGAATCTAAATTTTCGCTTTATGAATAGACTTTTCAATGAATATATATATATATATATATATATATATATATATATATATATATATACATATATATCATGTTGTTTGCGATAGAATATCCATATGAAGGTTTCTTATAAAGGAAAATAGCCTTTGTAATTATATGCATTTATTCAATAATAGTTACAAAATAATGAATCTAAATTTTCGCTTTATGAATAGACTTCTCAATGATGAGGATTCGGCTGGTAAGAAGGAGTTGGTCTGTAAGAGGGCGTTGGACTGTAGGCAGGTGTAGGGTGGTATGAAGGTGTAGTCTGGTATGAAGGTGTAGTGTGGTATGAAGGTGTAGTGTGGTATGAAGGTGTAGTGTGGTATGAAGGCGTGGGATGGTATGAAGGCGTAGGCTGGTATGAAGGCGTGGGATGGTATGAAGCTCCGTGAGTTTGGTACTGAGCTTCGCCCTCGTAGCTGACCTCGGCTACGTAGCCAGAGTCGCCGTCCACGTAGTAGGTGACCTTCTGCAGGCGACCGTCGGGAAGCTGCACGTAGTAGGTTCCCTGTGTGTTGTAGCCGTCGCGGGACTCCTGGTGGCCGTAGTCGTTACCGGAGTAGTCGTCCTTCACGAGCCAGTCGAAGTTGTACTGAGCTGGGGACTAATATGGAAAAATAAATATTTGTTGATATTAGGAGGCAATTCATTGATTAAAATTAAAGGCTAAAGAGACGTTAAAGCGGCTGAGAGAACAATGCTTAAATTACAGTATATGATATGTTAAGCCAAGCTACTTACTTGATAGGAAGGAGGTGGAGTGTAGCCGTAGGGAGGCTGTGATGGAGCGGCCAGAGCGGCAGCTGCCAAACCCAACACGACACTCAACTGGAACACCAGAAATAAAGTTTCCATTAATAGTTTGAAAAGTCTACCTATATTGCGATAAAAAGCTATAGATATGTGCAAAGTAAATGGTTTATACTGCCAGGATATTCCACTAGTTTTTAGATTATTTTTTTTCTCACCTTAAGGAACATGTTTGCTGAATTTGCTGTATATCATGTAAAGGCCTTTCCTTCTGTGTCTTATATACTTCGAGAAACGTAGGCGTGACTTCTATTGACCTTGACAAGCGATACATAGCCACGCCCACTTTTCCGGTCACTAGGATTTCATCATTTGAATGAAAATACTACGAATTATTAGACAAGAATATATCCTAAAGAAATAGGACTATGTCGGATCCAGAATGTTTGAAAAGGGGAAGGGAGGTGATTGCATAACAAGATGGAGTCAAGCACCAAGGACGCAGGACTTTAGATCTTGGGAAGTAATAGCTCGCCTATGTGAACTGCCATTCAACATGTATTAAACGTGTCTGGGAATCACGAGCAGGCCTGGTTGTATAGACTGGAGTGGCCACATTGGAAGAATTTATACGATTAGTACAATTTGATAATTCCCATCAATATTATTCTTGTAAAATTTATAGAATATATGCAGGTGTAGTTTCAGGTGACATTTCGTTGTCGATTTTAGAAGTTTACCTAGTTGCCTAAATCATCTATATATTTCCGTTTATCATATATTGCTCGTTTACCGTGCTGCAATTCATCCGCACTCTAATACGGCCCTAGTGTATATATATATATATATATATATATATATATATACTTATATATATATATAT